>NC_074720.1:10713644-11018644 GCF_947242115.1 Biomphalaria glabrata
TGTGGGGGGGGGGGAACGATCATATTCTTAATCCCGGGCCAACGAGTCCCTTGCTGCACTACTGATTATAGTGTAAATATAACGTTTTGCTCTATGGCGCTAGGTGAATCAATTGAATGTCAAGAATTAGACAGTTAGTAGACAGTTAGTCAAAGATCGAGTCTTATGGTTAATTGTCAGCGTTTAAATCTGTGATTACACTTGTGTTGACTGTCCGCTCATTGCATGTACACTCTTGGTTAATTATTTGTAAGGTGGTAACAAGCAAAAAAAAAAAAAAACAACAACTAACAAACAAACAACAAAAAGGTAAAGGTTTAATAAAAAGTAAAAAAATTAATTGTTTTGTTTATTTATCTAGTGCGTGATCACCAAGGATTTTTTTTTAATTATTTATGGAAATGTTTTCTTTTAGTGTTAAAAGAAAGCCAAGCTGATACTATTATAGATGGCTTGAATGCTTAATAGCGGTATATGTTCTTCTAATCGACTTGGGGCGAGGCTCTGATCTATATTGTGGTCTGTGAATGTCGCAATTTTATACAACTCTCTATTCAAGCGTTGGTTCAATGCATGACAGCGGTTCTCAGACTAACTGCCATGACCTCTTAATGTCGAGCCAGAAATGAACTGCACGCGAATCACTGCAACATTGATTTTATTTTAAAAAAACAACAACAACAAAAACGTAATCTGCGTTGTATGTTGTTAAGACATGACTTGACCAGAGGTCTAAGCTCTGAAATGTTATCACGCTGTCTCGGGGTTTGAATTCAGTATTTCATAACATTTTGTGTTTAGTCAAAGCACCTTGATGATTCAGAATGAAACATATCTCTTTTTAAAATAAGACATAAACAGGATTTCACTATTTTTGACGAAAGTGTAACCTTCGTTTTGCTACAAGAAAATAATGGAAATTCTAATATTCTGGATTTTTACGCACTTATAAATACCACGACTCGTTCTTGCGGTATGTGCATCGGTTGTCTCGATGGTCCCGGATTCATACCCTGCCCGCTGCCATCACTCGTCGTCCTGCGGGAGGTTTGGACTAGGAAATAGATTACCTTCAACGCTGAAGGAATATCTGAAACATGTCAAATATTCTACTAACTTTTTTTTTTCAAAGTTGAAAAAAAATATTTCGCCTTACGTTCCATGAGTTACAAACAGAAAAACTGTGTTGTGTGTTATTATTTCTTGAGCAGAGCAGACGTGACCAATGACATTACAGAGTTTTAAAATTGGAGAACCTTTAGCCTAGCAAAAAAACATTTTGAGCGACAAAATAAATACATAGGAAAATGAAGGCGAACTTTAGGGGAAGGTGTCTCAAAGCAGTGTGTGTGTGTGTGTGTGTTTTCTGTGTAGGGCGAGTAGGTTTATAGAATAGTTCAATTGATCTCGAGACAAGACTCGTTTGAAATGAATAGAAAATTAGATTTGGATTTGACTGGGCACAGTTTAAAATGTGAAGTACACTATAATGAGAGCTTTAAAATACACATTTAATAAAGTTGTTTGGTTAGTCTTGAGAGCAGTCACTAGTGTCAGCATGGATCTTAAGAATTCCTCTCTCCCACACACTCTCTCTCTCTCTTTTTCTTTCTGTCTCTCTCTCTTCTCTCTCTCTCTCTTTTTCTTTCTGTCTCTCTCTCTTCTCTTTCTCTCTTTCTTTCTGTCTCTCTCTCTTCTCTCTCTCTCTTTTTCTTTCTGTCTCTCTCTCTTCTCTCTCCCTCTCTTACACACGCACGCTCTGTATCTATCTATCTATCTATCTATCTATCTATCTATCTATCTATCTATCTATCTATCTATCTATCTATCTATCTATCTATATATATATATATATATATATATCAATCTATCTATCTATTTATCTATCTATTTATCTATCTATCTATCTATTAGTATCTATCTATCTATCTATCTATCTATCTATCTATCTATCTATCTATCTATCTATTTATATATATATATATATATATATATATATCAATCTATCAATCTATTTATCTATCTATTTATCTATCTATCTATCTATTAGTATCTATCTATCTATCTATCTATCTATCTATCTATCTATCTATCTATCTATCTATCTATCTATCTATCTATCTATTAAGTGATTAAGAGATACATTTATTCGCTCCACTTTCGATTCCAGGAACTCCCTAAGGGGGCGTGGGTCTGAGAGGTAGAGACAGTCATCTATGTGAGAAAGCTTAAGATCTAGTTTGTGAAAGTAGAGCAGTACTGCTGGTCGAAATAAAGATCACGCTCCAATGACGTTGTCAGTTGACTTGCAGAAGATTCTCTGATGTAGGCCAAAGTAGAGTCGAGGTTTACGAACGCGTGACCTCACGAAAAAAAAAACTATTTGTAGGATATGTTTTTGTATAAAGTAGTATAAACTGTTTGACTTGCCTATCTAAAAGGGATTGTTCGAATCCCTGTTTGAGCCGTCTTTGTTAGGCGTCTATAAGCATCACGAAAATCTTCTCGCATTTACACCTAGAAAAGAGTTTGAACCATAGAACCCTCTCCCCACACTCGTCCTGATAAGAGATTGGACCATAGAACACTCTCCCCACACTAGTCCTGATAAGAGATTGGACCATGGAACACTCTCCACACACTAGTCCTGATAAGAGATTGGACCATAGAACACTCTCCCCACACTAGTCCTGATAAGAGATTGGACCATAGAACACTCTCCCCACACTAGTCCTGATAAGAGATTGGACCATAGAACACTCTCCCCACACTAGTCCTGATAAGAGATTGGACCATAGAACACTCTCCCCACACTAGTCCTGATAAGAGATTGGACCATAGAACACTCTCCCCACACTAGTCTTGATAAGAGATTGGACCATAGAACACTCTCCCCACACTAGTCTTGATAAGAGATTGGACCATAGAACACTCTCCCCACACTAGTCTTGATAAGAGATTGGACCATGGAACACTCTCCACACACTAGTCCTGATAAGAGATTGGACCATAGAACACTCTCCACACACTAGTCCTGATAAGAGATTGGACCATAGAACACTCTCCCCACACTAGTCTTGATAAGAGATTGGACCATAGAACACTCTCCCCACACTAGTCTTGATAAGAGATTGGACCATGGAACACTCTCCACACACTAGTCTTGATAAGAGATTGGACCATGGAACACTCTCCACACACTAGTCCTGATAAGAGATTGGACCATAGAACACTCTCCCCACACTAGTCCTGATAAGAGATTGGACCATAGAACACTCTCCCCACACTAGTCCTGATAAGAGATTGGACCATAGAACACTCTCCCCACACTAGTCCTGATAAGAGATTGGACCATAGAACACTCTCCCCACACTAGTCCTGATAAGAGATTGGACCATAGAACACTCTCCCCACACTAGTCCTGATAAGAGATTGGACCATAGAACACTCTCCCCACACTAGTCCTGATAAGAGATTGGACCATAGAACCCTCTCCCCACACTAGTCTTGATAAGAGATTGGACCATAACACATTCTCCCCACACTAGTCCTGATAAGAGATTGGACCATAAAACACTCTCCCCACACTAGTCCTGATAAGAGATAGGACCATAGAACACTCTCCCCACACTAGTCCTGATAAGAGATTGGACCATAGAACCCTCTCCCCACACTAGTCCTGATAAGAGATTGGACCATAGAACACTCTCCCCACACTAGTCCTGATAAGAGATAGGACCATAGAACACTCTCCCCACACTAGTCCTGATAAGAGATTGGACCATAGAACCCTCTCCCCACACTAGTCCTGATAAGAGATTGGACCATAAAACACTCTCCCCACACTAGTCCGATTGGACCATAGAACACTCTCCCCACACTAGTCTTGATAAGAGATTGGACCATGGAACACTCTCCCCACACTAGTCCTGATAAGAGATTGGACCATAGAACACTCTCCCCACACTAGTCCTGATAAGAGATTGGACCATAGAACACTCTCCCCACACTAGTCTTGATAAGAGATAGGACCATAGAACACTCTCCCCACACTAGTCTTGATAAGAGATAGGACCATAGAACACTCTCCCCATACTAGTCCTGATAAGAGATTGGACCATAGAACACTCTCCCCACACTAGTCCTGATAAGAGATTGGACCATAAAACACTCTCCCCACACTAGTCCGATTGGACCATAGAACACTCTCCCCACACTAGTCTTGATAAGAGATTGGACCATGGAACACTCTCCCAACACTAGTCCTGATAAGAGATTGGACCATGGAACACTCTCCCCACACTAGTCCGATTGGACCATAAAACATTCTCCCCACACTAGTCTTGATAAGAGATTGGACCATAGAACACTCTCCCCACACTAGTCCTGATAAGAGATTGGACCATAAAACACTCTCCCCACACTAGTCCTGATAAGAGATTGGACCATAGAACACTCTCCCTACACTCGTCCTGATAAGAGATTGGACCATAGAACCCTCTCCACACACTAGTTCTGATAAGAGATTGGACCATAGAACACTCTCCCTACACTAGTCCTGATAAGAGATTGGACCATAAAACACTCTCCCCACACTAGTCTTGATAAGAGATAGGACCATGGAACACTCTCCCCACACTAGTCCTGATAAGAGATAGGACCATGGAACACTCTCCCCACACTAGTCTTGATAAGAGATAGGACCATGGAACACTCTCCCCACACTAGTCTTGATAAGAGATTGGACCATGGAACACTCTCCCCACACTAGTCTTGATAAGAGATTGGACCATGGAACACTCTCCCCACACTAGTCCTGATAAGAGATAGGACCATGGAACACTCTCCCCACACTAGTCCTGATAAGAGATAGGACCATGGAACACTCTCCCCACACTAGTCTTGATAAGAGATTGGACCATAACACATTCTCCCCACACTAGTCCGATTGGACCATAACACATTCTCCCCACACCATAACTCACTTGACGTACATGACAGAAAGAAATACAAAAGTAAGTCCATAATTTTGAACGTACAAGATCTAGATATATTTGTCTGTCGACATGCAGCATGTAGATGCAGAGTGTTGAGACAACTGGTCATTGAATGAAGTTGACAAGAGATTATCGTTTCTAATCTTACATTCTCGTTCTCCTGTGGAGGTTTGTAGACATTGCTCCAATTCGTCAGGCTGTGTTCTCTATTCTTTCATTAACTACGTATGAGCAGAGAGGTGCAGAGGGGAATAAAGAGGAAAATCTGTCACTAGATGTCAGGTCAGATAAAGTCTTTTTTTTTTTCTTCATTACAAAGATTAAATCAACTCACTCTGTCTGTCCGGTAAAAAGACTCTACACGTTATTTCTCCGACACCCAATCTCTAGACCTACTGTAGTGTAAAGTTTTGGATAATTATTTCTTTTACCTTAAAACATAATAGTCAATAAAATGCCAACCGATTTTTTAATTAACTATTGGTATTTAATTAAGCTGAATTAGTACCCTTTTTTAGTATCATAGGCAGTAGTAAGTTTAAAACAAACAATATATAACTATACAATCTTCTTTAGTAATAAGGACGTAACTTACAGAGTGATTAGAATGTCGGCTGGAGTAGGCGTGAGCAGGGAGTTTGAATTCGTTTCTCTCTCCTTCCTTCTTCGTAAATGCTTGTAAAAAGTGATTACTGTAAAATTCATCCAGATCTCTCTTTCTTTCTCCCCTCCCCCAATTTTCTCAACTGGTCCTAATAAGGATAGGCTCATAGCGTATTGAGAAGGTTAAAAGCATGAAATAGCGCTAAACAAAAACAATTGGTAAAAATATTTTTAATCCCATGATTATTTTTGGTCTAGATCAGGGGTTGGCAACCTTTTTGTATCGAGGGCCGCATTAAAAAAAGGTTTGGGAATGGTGGGCCGCTTGCTTACTGTGTAGAATATCCTTTAACTCATATTTACACTGTATTATATTCACGTTTCTTTTTTTTTTCATACTCCACGTTGAACAATTACAACAAGAGTTAGCAATATTTGAAAACAATTTTATGATTTTTAAAAAATTGCTGTTGTCTTTTTATTTCACAGTATCTCCACAAAAATACAGTTGTACTTAATGTGTAGTATTTTACTTTTTACACTCGTGCATAATGTTCAGGAACTGTGAAACTATCTTTTTAGTTCTTATTCCTATATATATAGTTCGTCCATCGTGGTTCGATGATGACCACTTTGTCATCCAGGGGGCTGAGGGCTTTGCACTGGGGTTTTATGCCTCCTCATGTGGCTGGTAAGACCTATGTGAGCCCAGAATGTTCGGCCGCACACTGGGCAGGTTATTCCAGCTGGAGCTAGTGTCGTTTGACTTGCTTTTCTTTTCTGACGTTTTTCTTCTGCCAGCGTTGTTCTTTTTTCCTCAGCAACTTTTGCGCCAGTTTTCACAGCGCGACGCCATGATGCTCTGTCATGTGCCTCTGTCTCCCAGGTGCCTGGGTCTATGCTGAACGCCTTCAGAGAAGCTTTGAGGGTGACCCTGAAGCGCTTTCTTTGACCACCTTGCGTGCGCTTTCCTTCGCTTAGTTGGCCATACAAGAGTCGTTTAGGGAAGCGGAGGTCTTCCATTCTGTAGACGTGACCTGTCCATCGCAGCTGGGACTGCATCAGGATTGTGTGGATGCTTTGCAGACACGCTCTTCGAAGGACTTCTGTATCTGGTATTTTGTCTTGCCATTTGACATTTAGTATTTTTCTCAGACATGTCATGTGGAAGTGGTTTAGTTTCTTTGCATGTTTACTGTACACTGTCCATGTTTCTGAGGCATAGAGCAATGTAGGGAGGATGACGGCTCTATAGACCCCTAGCTTTGTGTTTGTGGTAATACCACGTCTGTTCCAGACATTTGTAGACAGTCTGCCCTATGACTGCTGTGAAATTACAGTCAGTCAACATTGACCAGTGATTATACTTGTTTTGTTTCCACACAAACAAAAAAAAAGCTTGCTTACTAAATGAGAAAATATATGTTCCGGAAGTTAAATGTCGGGACAAGCGAAGCCTGCTCTTTTGGAGCATCACCAGAGAATGCTGACCATATCCTTAAATGGTGCATACTAAATCAAGAGACCCGAACAAGACTCTCCAAGACTTTTCGGAGAACTGCCTGATCTGAAACCACTGCGCGGCTCATCTCAGATATAGGATTACTGATCTGAAACCTGCAACATATAAAATGAGAACGAAGAAGAAGAAGAACAGATGAATATGTACACAAATAGTGTGAACAGCAGTACATTTGTTTAAAGTGTGGACATGCAGCTTCTGGCACCCATAAGACTCCCGTGGTAGTTCTGATTGTTCTCTTTGCTTGGAGTTACGATCTCTGGAGCTGAATCAGCTTCTGCGATAAATGGTGAGCTGATGGTATTGAAAACTGGATCTTGTCGTCTTAAAATTTGCTTTTATAAATGGCACAAATAAGGACTCTTAATAAGTGTTGTATTTTAATCATTTCACTAGAGATAGTTTCACCTTTCAGCAAAGGAAAATGACAAAAACTATTTTTTTTTTTGCTTGCCTGTAAAAATGGGAAAGCCTTGTTTGAAAAGATTTAACTTGCATTTACATTGCATATGTAAACAGCCAATAGGGTTTGTTGGACTAGTCCGTTTCGTTTCTTTGATTAAAAAGTATTGGGCCGGAAGTGGCTTTTTTCCTTATATATCTTTGCATTTTTCAGTTCTCTCTTTAAATTAAACTGACATTATTATGCTATAATTTTAAGTGTGCCTGATAGGGAAAAAAATTCTGCACAAAAATACAGGTAGTTGTGATCAAACCCGATAGAGGCTATAAAAAGAAAAGACCTGAAACTAGCGCGTAAAACTACACATTTACAGTACTTTATTTGATGAGTATTTTACCCAAGATCTGTGGGTTTTTTTTTAGGACTAGCTTATTTCAAGTACCCGGCATTTTCCGATACACAATTTCATACACAAAATAATTGTTGAAAAAAATTGTAGTGATTTTAAACTTTAAATGATTACTTAAAAAGGTGTTACTCTAATCAATTTTGAATATTATTTTGTTATGAATGTCACTGTCTATTTTGTGTCTGTTCTAGTTTCTTAAATTTTTCTTGTGTAAAGGGGTCGTTTTTCTCCTAATGGGTATACCTGGTTTCTCCAAGCAGCCTATATAGGTCCTAAATAATGCTATGTTCATAAGCGAAAAATCACATGGCTGCATTATGATGAATGTACGTGTTAATTCAATATATTTTATATTACTAGGTAACTAAAAATAACTGTATAAATAGACGTAAGTTTCTTTTTTTTCTGTTAGACAAAGTTATATGTCAAATTTTCTAAAAAGGAATAATAATAGAATTATACAGTAAAAATAATCACTACGTTTTTTTTTAAAAATAGTTTTGAAAGTCTAACTGTGTTTTTGCAGATGTACACAAGCTACACTATGAGTCCGTCCATCTCTTCTAATTGTTTAGAAATGAGTGTAAAAATGTAGGCTTCGATATTTTTAGCCTGAATTTAAGAAGTTACAAACTTCAAACAACTCTTCCATAAAACTTTGTATTTAAAAAATAAATTTATCCAATGCTCGAAATCCTGCTTGTATACTTAGGCCCTATTTAAATCGATCCGGTATCAATGTATTAAGTAGCAATAACCCCGCAAAAAAAAATTAAATGACAGAAGATTGAGATATACATTTATTTTTATGACGGTACGCACCGGTACGGGGTACCGGCACCTTTTTTCAATGTCGGGAAAAAATTATTACTTTTCTTGTTATTCAACGTTAATTTATTATTAGTTGAAAGTTAGGCAATCTATCACTGAGTACCGGCACCTATTTTTTATTAAAAAAAAAAAAAAGCACTTTATATACTTTCAGCCGACATACCGTATTATTCAAAACACCTCTATGTGAACTTGTTAATCATCTAGAGTCTTAGACAGTCATTATTTTAGACTAGATTTAAATAGAGTCTAGACCTAGATCTAGTAGGACTATTACTATAAAAAAAAAATTAAAATAATCAGTCATTATAGACATCTTTCGCAATTTTATTATCAGGTCTAGGCATTGAAAAGTAAATCTATTAATAAACTATAAAAGATCTAAGTCTAAGTACTAACTTATTAAATAAGTCATTATAAGTAGAAGTATTATAATGAATATTGTATAGATCTAGATTGACTAGATTATAGATAGATCTATAGATAGAGCTCTAGTCTAGTAGATTAAGTGACTTGGCAGAATTTAAGTCATTGGTTAATATGCATGACTAAATGCATGACGCGTAGGACGTAATCATCTTCTTTTTTGAAGTAACGTCTGTATTATATAAGATAAGATAAGTATAGAGTATAGTAAACGTATTACAGTATTATTAAATCTATGTCCTATGTCTATATCTAATAATTAAAAAAACTTTAGTCTTTAACCCTAACCCATGGAATCCACATATTGATGAAACTACAAAAAAATCAAACAAAGCATTAGGATTTATTAAAAGAAATTTCTATAAATCAAATAAGAACATAAAACTAAAATGTTATTTAACCTTGGTTAGGCCAATAATAGAATATGCATCCTCTGTTTGGGACCCCTCAACTCAAGAAAACATTAAGAAACTAGAACAGACACAAAATAGAGCAGTGCGATTCATAACAAACGAATATTCACATTTGACTAGAGTAACACCTTTAGTAAAATCACTAAATTTAGAAAGCCTTCAGGACAGAAGGCTCAAAAGTAAAGTAGCAATCATACATAAAACACTGAACCATAATCTTCAAATACAAAAACAAAATTTAATAAAATACTCTGAAAGACACAAAGATAAAGGCACATTCCTCGTCCCATATGCTAGGACAAATTTGTACAAATACTCCTTCTTCCTTAGTGCTATTAGAGCATGGAATGGGTTGCCTGAGCTAGCCAGGAAAACCAGTGACTTGGCAGAATTTAAGTCATTGGTTAATATGCATGACTAAATGCATGACGCGTAGGACGTAATCATCTTCTTTTTTGAAGTAACGTCTGTATTATATAAGATAAGAAGATAGACATTTTTCTAATAAAAACTGACTATAGGCTAGTATAGGCATAGCATAGGCTAGACTCGACAATCTAGTCTCAAGATAGAATCTATACTATTGCTAGATCTATTCGATTTTTATATATAGATCTAGACTAGAATTAGATTATAGATCTATATATACTAATGGAGAGATGATATGCGGTGTTAGCCGTGACCCGTGTATGTCGAAGGCGCCGTGTTAGCTAATAGCGTTGCGCAAGAAACAAACCTGGGTTTTTCTAAACTCTAATACTTGGTATGTAATAGTAAAACAGCACCTACCTAAATAAATGGTAACTAGAAATAAAAAAACTATATTTATTGTAGTATATATAGGTCTGTGGTTGTATTTTATATAGCCTTCGTAACTTCTTCTATAGAGAAATGACTTTTGTAATTTCTTTTACTGAAAATTGGGCTATTCGCGTCTGACACATATATAATTTTTATGTTCAGCAACAAACCCTATTGCAAAAGCAATTATGGAAAAGAACATGAAATCTGTCTTCCACTCTTCATTAGAAATATTGATAACAAAGTCACAGTCAATGTTCTTCAAGGAACATAACATTTTCTTTCATGAGATTTTATATTCTTCTCATTTGCCTTGCCCATGCTAAGCTAGCGGATACACCGGAACTACCCGAGATTAACAGCCCTAATTCTAATATGTCTACTGTGTTATTATATAACGCTATGCTGCAATTTCATGCTGCTTTGTGCAAACTTTCCTGTTTAGAGTTTATGGTTGGGATATTTTTTATTTTTAAAAAATATATTTTTCTCAGTCAAAGATCGAGCTCCATCAGTTGTTACACTTGCCATCTTGTTCGAAGCCTACCCAACACTCAGACAATTGTGTCTTGAATGGAGTGTATAGCCTATAAGCATAATCTTCCTTTACTTAAAACTTTTTAGAATGAGACAGTTTTAATAATTTATATAGATATTATTTTTATATTTGCATTTTTATATGTATATACTGTGGGCACAACTGATTTCTGTAGGTGTCGGCGGGCCGCATAAAACACTTCGGCGGGCCGCATATGGCCCGCCGGACGTAATTTGCCCACCCCTGGTCTAGATCTATTACACATTTAATAACATGACTGATCTAAACTAGTTGATACAACTACACTTCGTAAGTTCGTATAAACCTTTTTTTTTATGTAAGTATTTTGTACGTAGTTCTTGTTTTCCATTTGAATTCCGCCTGACCAACTTTTTTGTGGTGTTCCTTCCCTGTGATTAGAATCTGAATACCTTGTAGTCTGATTGGATCGTTAGATCTAAGTGCTTCACATTCCAGTAATTGCTAAACCAATTTATAATTTATGTTTGATGGCATTCTTTCTATCATGGGTCGTAAATCTGAGACTTCATTCTAGCTTAGTGGTGCCAAACTTTTCTGACAAATTTGTCCCAGGCAGCGTCGCCGTTGAACAGCGTCGTGTCCAGTGGAATCGATCCTCTGAGCAGGGATGGTCTTAAGTCTTAGGCATAGGCTAGGGCCTCCGAATGGCGAAGAACTCGCGCAGGACTCAAAGAATTTTTTTTTAGATAAAAAATTTGCGACTCGTGGATCAAGTCTTTGGCTTTATTCCAACCAGCCGTGAAATACCAGCCTAGCTCTTAGTCTCTATTATGATTCTAGGTTTATTGTAAAATATTTAGATCTATTTGTTAGAATACATAAACTCAAGGACCATTGTTTCTTTCTTATTGTTAAATGTCGAATCGTTATTTGTAGTTTTGAGATCATGAATCGTAAGTGTGTCAAGTACTACACACCGGCGCTACTAACAATGTAACTTATTTATCGATTTAGATCTAGATACAAGAAAGGTTTTTAACTCATTGCGTATTTTTCGATATTTGGTTTTTGTTTGTTTTTATACTTTATTTGGGACTACCATTTTCACTTCAATTAACTAAGGCCGGCTCTGCTACATTACGTACTGTTGGAAGAAGTTGGCATGGTTCGGAAACGGCCTGCTAGCCTTAGATTTGGGCATCACTGTTTTAGCTGATCAGCACTAATAGTTATTTCTAGTAATGGATAAACTTCTTCTTCACTTCTCTTATAATTTACAGATAAGAAGTATTGTAATGGAAGACGGGTGTCTTCATTTAGTTAGGAATGTTAATGAACTTATAAATTCAACAATGTCCAGGTTTTCCTGCCTGATCTATTCCACGCGTTCCATGCTCCAGTGGGAAGTGGAAAGGTGCTCCAGCTAGAAAATGGGAGAAAAACAATGACATGTTAATTATGATTGAGTGTTTTTATGAAACTGTTAATACTTAAAAAAAAACTATTTTCTATGGGCTAGTGATTATAGCATTGGTGAAACTCTAATTGAATAATAATTATCAATTTATTTATTATCTTACCGTTCTTTGAATTTTTGTGTGTGCAGAATTCTATCTTTATATAATTTCGAAGACTGTGAGACAGTCAGACAGTGAGACAGACAAACAGTGAGACAGTCTAAAACGAAACTGAATTGAAACTGAATTGAAACTGAATTGAACAATCACGTTTAAAACATTTTCGTTTTTCTGGATTTTTTATTCTTGATTTTGTTTTTCATCTTTTAGAGTTACAGTAAGACGTCTGACATGACATGACGTCACTATGGCTAGTGATGTCCATAATTGCCCTGTGCTGGCCGCCCGGCCTCTTAGCACAAACTAGTCTCAGTAAGTACAAAAAAAATCAGCTGCTCTTGAAATATTACACATATGATTTACGTCAGATGAACGAAAAAATTGTCTATATATACTCACTGTTTTGACGGTGATTATTTACAATTTGACCTGTTCTATTGTTTATTTTTAACAGCTACAAATATCCTTATCCTATAGGATAACTTACAAACGTTGATTGTTAGTTACAACATGTATCAATTATAAATTAATGACTTAATTAGTATTGTATCGTGGGAAGATGAGAAAATTGGACCTCAGTGGGAAGCGTGGTCGAGAGGCCAAGTGCGCTTGATCTTGGCTTGGCTTGGCTTGACTTGGCTTGGCTTGGCTTGGCTTGGCTTGGCTTGGCTTGGCTTGGCTTGACTTGGCTTGGCTTGGCTTGGCTTGACTTGGCTTGGCTTGGCATGGCTTGGCTTGACTTGGCTTGGCTTGGCTTGGCTTGGCTTGGCTTGGCTTGGCTACCTAGAAGGGGGCTCGAGGTTCGACACGGAAAACCAACTCCTAGATACCTTCCCCCCCACACACACACACTGGTCCACAAATGAGATTGGACCAAAAGCGCTCTGAGCATGATATAAGCATGAAAATAGCGCTATATAAAAGCTATAATAATAATAATAATTAAGTTTATCTGCTCTGGGATTTGTAGCCTGGTCCTACTCGTAGCTTGGTCCTAATGGTCCTACTAGTAGTCTGGTCCTAACTTGCTACTAAAATATCGGTTAAACATCTAAACCATTTTCTTCAAATCTGAAGGATCCAGATGCTTTAAAGGTGCATTAAGTTACAACTTGTAGATTTTTTTTTGTTCTAAGTTTTCCTTGTTGATTTTTCGGAGATTTAAAAAAAAATGTATACAAATGACTGTGATATGTAATTTTTATTTTCTAATAGATTTTGTGAAATACGATGTGATCATTTGTGTGGACAGCAGTGTCACGATTGGTCTTGACAACTTCAGGGCTTTACTGAAGTCCGTCTTGACGGAGTATATAGAAACATGGCCTATAGGCGAGGACGCGGTAAGTAGCTAGCACCCACAACAAAGGTTGTTTGTTGAATAGCCGTTAAGCTGTAATTGATGATTCTAAACTAACGATACGCTACTTGTTAAAGAGACAATCTTACCGTGTAGCTTTTATTAAAAAGCGTCTTGGTACACATTTTGTTCACTTCCTCTTGGTACACATTTTGTTCACTTCCTCTTGGTACACATTTTGTTCACTTCCTCTTGGTGCACATTTTGTTCACTTCCTCTTGGTACATATTTTGTTCACTTCCTCTTGGTACACATTTTGTTCACTTCCTCTTGGTACACATTTTGTTCACTTCCTCTTGGTACACATTTTGTTCACTTCCTCTTGGTACACATTTTGTTCACTTCCTCTTGGTACACATTTTGTTCACTTCCAATTCTCAGATCATGTTGAAATTGTGCCCATGTATTCATAGCCGATGACAATACACGAATCAATAAAAACAATAACAATATATTTATATATTTATAGCTACTTTCATGCTTATAGCATGCTCAGAGCGCTTTGGTCCAATCTTATTTGTAGACCAGTGGGGGGAGGGGGGTATCAAGGAGTTGGTTTTCCGTGCTGCCTTTAGGCGCTCAGACCTCGACTCGAACCTAAGTAGCCAAGCCAAGCCAAGTTCAAGCGCACTTGGCCTCTCGACCACGCTTTCCTAACCCTAACAATTAACCAATTTGTTTATCAATTAGCAGTAACTAATTAAATCTTGTATTATATAAAAAAAGGGAGTCGAACCTTGCAGTAGTGAAATATATGGCAGTGATTTTGCGGTTTTCCTTACCCTCATGATATAGCATACGTTAAAAATTCAAATTAACTTCAAACTAAGGTCGCTATTACAGAGTGCCAAACTTTATGGTGCCTAAATTTTTTGCTTTGTCCAAAAAGTGACCAATTTACCAGTGGCCAAATTTTCAGACACCATATAAAATATATATGTTAGTTATAAAGATAATATAAAGAGATATGAAAAGAGATTAATGACATTCATCATTAAATGTGTTTGTATCGTGCATTTAGGTCAAGGTTGGAGTGATAGCCTTTTCTACGACCCTTGAGGTCATTTCTATGACCGGTAACCTGACCTTGCTGGAGCAGAAAGTGCCCTTAATGTATTATGAAGGACGGTCAACCAACACCCACCTGGCACTGGATCAAGCAAATACCATGTTTATAGTAAGTGCTACATGTAGAGCTCATATCTGATTGCGATGTTAACAAAATATTGCTCTCGGAGCCGATACGCAGGGTTTTTCTTTCTTCTAGTCAGTGTTTTTGTGCTCTTTTAAGAGCAAAGGATAATGTTCTCACTAGCGCATCCAGAACTTTCGAATGGGGAGGGGGCGATTTTTTTCTTAACCCTAACGCCCAATAAACTCTAACCCTATGCATAAACGCGCGTATATATATATATATATATATATATATATATATATATATATATATATATATATATATATATATATATATATATATATATATTTATATTTGTTTCATTTCTTTACTAAAATTCGACCGCCCTACCGCCCCACCCCCCATGACATGGAACCGTCAGTGACTATTCTAGAGGCGCCCTCATAACCGGTGAGCCAGTGTGTGTTATACTTTCGTAGATTTCCTATCTGACGTATTTTTTATTGAAGAAAAAAAAAATTTTTTTTTATACAGAGAAAGTACTCAGAAAGTACATGACTGATTGTGCGATTATGTGTTTGTCTCTGTGCTGTTTGGCTTATTTGACTTGACTTAATCGTATTGGCTCTTATCTTATATGAAACAGATGTTACTTCAAAAAAGAAGATTATTACGTCCTTTGCGTCATGAGTTTAGTCATGCATTTTAACAAATGACCTAAATTCTGCCAAGTCTCTGATTTTCCTGGCTAGTTTAGGCAACCCATTCCGTGCTCTAATAGCGCTAGGGAAGAAGGAGCATTTGTACAAATTTGTCCTAGCATATGGGACGAGGAATGGAGCATTGACTCTCAACAGCACTACATCATCGTACTATCTTCTGTGCTATTCCCCTAAATTGCGTCCATGTCCATTCGACCATTTTCGCTTCTTGTTCCACAGATATCTTCCATGTTAGCTTTGGTCTCCCGAACTTTCTCTTCTTCCAGTCTACAGCCTGTCTTGCAAATATTGTTCTTCGAATCCAATTCCAAGTCCAGCCACATTAGAGATGTTTTATTTCTTGTGACTGATGTTTGTTGCTTGCATGGGGAAATATTTCAAGAAAATATAACACGTTCATATATAGAGCAGGTCAAGGTTATACGGCAGCGTAAACAGTGCTGTTGCAAAGTCATCACCCTTTAAAAAATGTGTGTGTGTGGGGGGAAGGAGAATTAAAAATATGCAAACTTAATATAAAAATAACAACAAAAATGAGATTAAATGTCCAGGAAGTTTGATTACTTTCACATTAATTACCTTCTGTCTCATTAAAGTCTTCAAAAGAAGGTCAAGACATTTACATGCATAATTCCAACACTAGATAGATAGATAGATAGATAGATAGATAGATAGATAGATAGATAGATAGACAGATAGATAGATAGATAGATAGATAGATAGATAGATAGATAGATAGATAGATAGATAGATAGATAGATAAATAGATATATAGATAGATAGATAGGTAAGCAGGTAGGTAGGTAGGTAAGTAGACAGACAGACAGAATAAATAAAATTAAATAACGAATCAATAATAACAACTAATCAAATAGTAAAGTAAATAATAATTGTGTTTGTTATCTCGAACAAGGAAAAGAAATTGAACTTAACTGATGTGGTGGTATAAGTTCAATTAACCCCCCTTTATATCTTGTAGGTCGACATTTTGAAGCTAGTTTAAAGCTAGCAATTGATATTTATAAAACCTTCTACTTTTGTACGCGTTTCACTGGCATGGCGGTAACTGTATTGGCTTGAGGAAGCTAAGGAGGCTTGAGTCCTCGAGCTCGAATTTAGTCCGTTCACCTTTTTTAAAACTATAAATGCATTTACACAGCGATCACCCAGCAATCCTCTTCTTTTTCCCCTACCCCACCCAACGCGTCCAGACAAGTGTTGGGATCTTACAGTATTGAGAAAGCTAACAGCATGAAATTGTGATAAACAAAAACAATTGGTAAAAATATTTCTAATCGTACACATTTATTAGGTCTATTTTAGTCTAGATCTATTACAAATTTAATTACATTACTGATCCAAAGTAATTGTTACAATTTCTCCTAATGTAAGCTTTGTTTTTCTAGTTTACTTTTATAATTTACATTGTCTGTCGCGTCATTATGGACTATCCAATATTTACTAACATTATCGCACTAATCATTTAAAGTTTTGTAAAGTATTCTAGTACACAGGTTACTTATTCATTTAATATTTTACCACAAATTAGATCATTTGTATTACAATAAAAAATCATTAAAATTTAAGTCTCCTTTAATAATTGGGTATTACTTAAAACCTTCCTAAGTGCAAATGCTAGTTTATAAAAAAAATAATATTTTTATTACTATCATTATATTTTTAGGTTAATCACTTTTCAATTGTTTGTGTTTTAATACTTGTGAATTAGGATAACTTAAAAAAAAAATAAGCCCACAAAAGAGGCACATAAAGCCCAAACAAGAGGCAAAGAAAAGAGGGCTAAGGCCCAAGGATTCCTATGATGATAAAGCTAAAACTGAATAGCGCAAATTCTGAGGTTTCCTTTTTAAAAAAAAAAGTTGTCGAACATTGAAAAGTTACGTTTACATTGACATGTAACATTGTATCCATTGCTGTCTCTGTGTTTCAGTCCAACGGGCGTACCGGGGTGCCAAAAGCCCTAATTCTTCTCACCGACGGCAGAGCGCGGCTACCCGACAAGGCTTTTGAGGTAAATCGACTTTGTCCCAATTCTATAACACATTTAGTGCTAAGTTTCTAAATATCTTTGTAAGTGCTAAGTATCTATGAAAGTGCTTTGTATCTATCAATTAAAGTGCTAGAAATTTTATACAGCTAGGTAAGTGTTAAGTACTGAGGTATCTATGTGACTGATTAGTATCTATGCACTAAAGTGCTGTAGTGTGATGTTTTATTTATTCTTGAACCACAAACTGAAGTTTATCTTAATTTTATCAGTTCATTATCCTAATTAACAAAGATGCTTGTACTTCATCGTAGACATACGATAGCAAGACCGCCCTACAAACAGCGAGGTCCTTACGAACGCCGCTATGCACAGTATTGAGGGACTGCTAATGTTCCGACAGCTACACTTTTTAGTGAGTTGAAAGGTGGTCGATGTAAAAGAGGTTCCCTACGGAAACGCTTTAAAGACCAACGTATGTGTCAACTTGCTTTAACTGACATGACATAGAAGAGAGCACCTGGCTGAAGGCGACTTCGGAACGAGACAGTTGGAGATTACTTACAAAGGCCGCGGATACATATTTGAGGCCAAAAGAAAATTCACTGCTGAGTATAGATGTAGACGGCGAAAAGAAAATCTAAGTCGACCACAGGCCCACAATGATTATGTCTGCCTTGGATGTGGCAACAAATGTAGGTCGCACCTGGGGCTGTGTATACTGTAATACTGCATTCCTCCCTAATTTTCGGACTTGAAGACAGGCCTTATTATTATTATAATTACTCGTTCAATTAACAACAGGCGACAACAAACAACATCCATACGTACAAAGTCTAATGTACATACGTAGCGACACTCAGGCTGTGTAAGTCTTACTTATGTTAACCGAGCCTTACACCTCCACCTATATCAAGTTACTCCAATAAATATATGGCGACAATAAACATGGCTAACTAGCTGATATTTAACAATAAACAAAACTGCTATTCCTTATATTATATCTAAAGGAGGTTCTCTACATTTTAAGCATATCTGAAGCATTGTGTGGCACTTTTCGTCTCAAGAGATGATCATTGTCCTTGGCAACTTCTCATGGGACTAAAGAAAATAATCCTTGATCCACAGCCACAGGCTTGACATTTGTAATCACCAGACGCTGCCTTTTTACTACTTGTGGTGGGATCAAATTCTGCTTTCCTTCCATTCCAGGTGGATCAATCATTGAATAAGGAAACATTCTTCCACCTGTTAAAATTCCATTTATTCCTTTTGCTCAGGAAGTTACCAGCGCGCACAGTCTCCATGCTTCAGGCTGTTCCATCTTGGGTTATTTCCTCAAAGTATTCAATCGTAGTTGTAGTTCTAAAGTTCCGCTTGCGGACATTTCTGTACGTTTATCTTGGACGTCCTTTGTCTTCAAAAAAAGATCTGGTTAGCTACTAGTGATATTAGAAGACAGTGAACCCTGTTCTAATTTTATCATGGTTTTCAGTCTGTCTGTTGTTGTTGTTTTTTAGTCGGCACAAGTTTTACGTAACAACAGTGTCAGTGTCTGGGCCATAGGAGTGGGCACCAAGTATAGTCTATGGGAACTTCAACAAATTACAGCCAACATTACACGAGTCAATTCAACGAGTACTTTTAGCCAGCTGACGCCAGTTGACCTGGGCATTCCTCTTGGTATGTAAAGAAGTTAAGGCATTCCTTTTTGTATGTAAAGAACTTAAAGCATTCTAATAGGTATGTAAAGAGGCTAAGGCATTACACTTGGTACAAGATATTACAGTTAAGTAAAGCTCATTCAGTAGTTCTAGAAAGTCCATAGAAATTTAAATTTGCGAATAACTAAAATGACTAGCGTTTTGGTGTATCTTGTACACAAAATATAAGAAATGTTGATCGACTATCTATCTATCTATCTATCTATCTATCTACCTATCTATCTATCTATCTACTTATCTAGTTTTGTTTATGTATGTAAATGTCTCTACCCTTTTTCTATTTAGGGCTGATGACTTTTCTGAATGAGATTAAAATAAAGAAATAAATTAGTCAATGGTTGTAAAATATTTTTTTTTTTTTCAGTTCAAGTTGAGAGTTCTTCGACGTCAACTGTAATCCCACCGGCTACGACTTCAACAGCGATGTCGAGCAGTACAGATACTGCTGCAACACTAACTTCGACAAGTTCCGTGAGCACAACAATACAGCCAAGCACCTCGCCAAGTTTTAGTGTGACGTCAGCTTCAAAGGCCAGCTCAAACACAGAAAAATTAATAACGACCTCAGATAAGCCCGTTTCCACGGCAACCCAATCTCTAGATATTTCGATGACAGCTACAAGTCAAGCCAGTTTAATCGCAGCAACATCTGCCTCAGCTATCACATCCACACCAACATCCGCACCAACATCCACACCAACATCCACACCAACATCCACACCAACATCCACACCAATTCTAACCAGTTTTACGCCAACAGTTTCAATAATAAGTTCGACTCCAATACTTTTCAGTTTCACTTCTGCTTCTAACATTCTAACAACCTCAATTCCATATAATTCAATTGCAACCTTAACTTCTGCCATTCCTTCATCAACAACAGTTCCCTCTAATTCTATTGGAATTTCTGCTTCCACCATTCCTTCATCAACAACAGTTCCCTCTAACTCTATTGGAATTTCTGCTTCCACCATTCCTTCCTCAACTATAGTTCCCTCTAATTCAATTGGAATTTCTGCTTCCACCATTCCTTCATCAACAACAGTTCCCTCTAATTCAATTGCAACTTCAACTTCTGCCATTCCTTCATCAACAACAGTTCCTTTTAATTCTATTGGAATTTCTGCTTCCACCATTCCTTCCTCAACTATAGTTTCCTCTAATTCAATTGGAATTTCTGCTTCCACCATTCCATCATCAACAACAGTTCCCTCTAATTCTATTCGAATTTCTGCTTCCACCATTCCTTCCTCAACTATAGTTCCCTCTAATTCTATTGGAATTTCTGCTTCCACCATTCCTTCATCAACTATAGTTCCCTCTAATTCAATTGGAATTTCTGCTTCCACCATTTCTTCATCAACAACAGTTCCCTTTAACTCAATTGGAATTTCTGCTTCCACCATTCCTTCCTCAACTATAGTTCCCTCTAATTCAATTGGAATTTCTGCTTCCACCATTCCTTCATCAACAACAGTTCCCTCTAATTCTATTCAAATTTCTGCTTCCACCATTCCTTCCTCAACTATAGTTCCCTCTAATTCTATTGGAATTTCTGCTTCCACCATTCCTTCATCAACTATAGTTCCCTCTAATTCAATTGGAATTTCTGCTTCCACCATTTCTTCATCAACAACAGTTATCTTTAACTCAATTGGAATTTCTGCTTCCACCATTCCTTCCTCAACTATAGTTCCCTCTAATTCTATTGGAATTTCTGCTTCCACCATTCCTTCATCAACAACAGTTCCCTCTAATTCAATTGGAATTTCTGCTTCCACCATTCCTTCATCAACTATAGTTCCCTCTAATTCTATTGGAATTTCTGCTTCCACCATTCCTTCCTCAACTATAGTTCCCTCTAATTCAATTGGAATTTCTGCTTCCACCATTCCTTCATCAACAACAGTTCCCTCTAATTCTATTGGAATTTCTGCTTCCACCATTCCTTCCTCAACTATAGTTCCCTCTAATTCAATTGGAATTTCTGCTTCCACCATTCCTTCATCAACAACAGTTCCCTCTAATTCAATTGGAATTTCTGCTTCCACCATTCCTTCATCAACTATAGTTCCCTCTAATTCAATTGGAATTTCTGCTTCCACCATTCCTTCATCAACAACAGTTCCCTCTAATTCAATTGGAATTTCTGCTTCCACCATTCCTTCATCAACTATAGTTCCCTCTAACTCAATTGGAATTTCTGCTTTCACCATTCCTTCCTCAACTATAGTTCCCTCTAATTCAATTGGAATTTCAGCTTCTGTTATTCCTACATCAACAACACTTCCCTCTAATTCTATTGGAATTTCAGCATCCTCCATTCCTTCATCAACTATAGTTCCCTCTAATTCAATTGGAATTTCAGCTTCAACAATTCCTTCATCAACAACAGTTCCCTCTAACTTAAATACTATTGTAACGACATACATTGCAATAGCGACCCCTATTGCCTCTTCAATAAGATCCTCAGCATCTATCATGCCTACAGCAACATCAATGTCATCTAATTCAATTTCAACTTCAGCGTCCCCCATTCTAACAACAAACACCTTTCCTTCTAATTCGATTGTATATTCATCTTCCATCATTCCTACATCAACCACAGTTCCCTCATCATCTTTTACCTATTCACAATCTCCTCAAACATCATCCTCTGGTTTGCAGCCTTCACAGTCATCTCTAAATCAGCAGACGTCTACTTTGAAAGCAACCAGTCTCTTTCCAGCACCTAGTACACTCCTATATTCCTCAACCCAGGCATCAGCCTATCCACCAAGTCCAAGCTACTCAGTCTCTCAGACCACCCCATTGACCCACGTTTCGACATCTGACTGGCTGGTGTCCAGTTCATGGTCAATAGTACCTTCCAAAACGACTGTGCCAATGTCTTCAAGCGCTATTGTATCTCAACCGCCATCCACGACTCCGTTGCCAAAGACAGGGGGAGACAAAAGTGTCTCTTTCAATGATACTGAGTTAGGTAGGTCATTAACCAAAGGCTAGATATAAACAATATTTTTAAAAGGAATGTATCACAATGAATATGACTGTTATCCAAAACTTTAAAGCGCTTCGAAACGTCACCAAAAATTAGCGCTGAGAAATATTTTGTTAGAAATGTTTAGCAATGCATCTCGCGTAAGTATTATGCACAACACATTTAGAAACATCTGATAAGCCAGATGGATAAGAAAAACTGTTGGTTTGAGAACCCTTTTCTTGTGGGAGACTAGTTTTCCGAACCAACAGTTTTTAGTGCGAATTATTGTAGAGCTTAGAACCTAAGTCAACTCACCTCTGCCTATGATCCTGTCTGGTTCATGTTTTAACACAGCTTCCTAAGGGGTCTTAGTTCTAGACTTAATTCTTAGTGGCATATGCATCAAATCCGCTTCATAATGCACCCCCGACATAAACACGCTTTTATATTTCGTCCCCTTATAATTTTAGTAACCTCGACAACAAAAAGTTGGTCCTTCGTACACATTCCCGTTCCCATTTTTACATTTATCTTGGTATTTCGTCCTCTAAATTAAAAAAGAAATATCGATTTTGGATTTATTAACGCCGACATTGCTAGGACGCGTTTCGTTTCTTGGATTAAAACTAGAAAGAGGCGAAAGTACCTTTTTCCTTATATATATTTTGCATTTTAAGTTCTCTTTTTAAATTAAACGGACATTATTAGTAATATTAGGTTGTGAATTTAAGTGTACCTGATAGAGAAAACATTTCTGCACAAAAATAAAGGGAGTTGAGATCAAACCCGCTATTTTCCGATACACAATTTCACAATATTCATTCTAATAGGCACGGGAGAGCACTTTTAAATAGCTGCCATATCTTTCCACATTGCAAGATTTATCTCCCGTTTTCTATAAAACACTAATAATTAATCGATTCATTGGTTATAATTTTGATAGATTCCTGTGTTATCAGCACTGAATAATTGTGCAAAATTTCAACTTGATCTGAGAATTGCAATTGGAAAAAAAAAGAGTTAAAGAATCTACCCAGAGAGACAGTCAGACAGACGGAGGGAGTTAATATCAACTTTGAAAAACAAAAAACAAAACAAACAAACAACTTCACCTTCCATGCTGAAAAGTCGAGTTTTTAGAAACAGTTTTCTATGCGAATCAATTTTATTCTCGGTTGTTGCTTTGTAACGTTTTGCAATGTCTTTAATTATTCAAATGTAGTCAGACTACGAACTAAAATTGAATACTTAAATGTTTTTTTTTTAATACTTATGTAAATGCTGTTGACGTCATTTCAGAGGCGGGGCTCTGTCTCTACGCCGATGCAAAACAAGGGTTTGGGTTCGCACCCCACCCCCAGGACTGTGACAAGTACATCCAGTGCTTCTTATCGAACGATAGAAACGTCACGGCTTCCATCAGATACTGTCCCCGAGGTCTATTCTGGAATCAGGAGAAGCTTACCTGTGTCAAACCAGACGGCTGTAACAGTATCACTACCTGCCGAGGTCTGTTATAGTCTCTTCATCACATCTGAATGGTTGTTTGTTTGTTTCCCTTGTGTTTGTTTAAGGGTGTATATGTGTGTTGTATATGTGTGAGTTAAGCTTGATGTATTTTTCGTACCTTGATAACAATCCTAGATGTCTTGGGTATCTTGATTGGTGTATGACAGATGCGAGTTCTATTACTAAGACATATACAGTGACATATAAAATAACAAAAGGGTCAATGCCCAGTAGCTACAATTACGATCTTGAATGCAGAATGAGTCACAGTCGAGTCAGTAACTAGATCTAAAGCAATGTTATCTTTCAAGATCCTAGCAGTAACTGTCCTAAAAGTCTACATCAATAATCTCTAACCCAATACCTATGTCGTCACTAAAGATGTCGCGTTCTAAATCTGTCTACTACAGTGAGTTTCTAGCTAAACTAAGTGTCTAACAGTGTATTTGTGTGTTTGTGTGTGATTTTTCAATTTGTCTATCAAGTGTGGATGTCTCTAAGGCTAATTGTAGCCTACTATTGCCCAGAGTGAGGACCTATATCTGGCCAAACTCACGAGAAATATTTATTACAAACTATATTATAATTACTTATATTATTCAGAATAAATAAAGTATATTCGTGCAGCTTATCCCTGTTTATATTAAATGTAATAAATGATAGTCAAAATAACATTAGATAAAGCGTTAAGAATTTCGCTGTGCGTAATAAACCAGTTGTCTTTTTATAATCACCGTTTAAGATATCGCGAAAACTGCCACACACAAACAATTTATAGCCCACAATTCTTTACCGTTCTTCACCATATCATCAGCATACCATCGCCATATTGTCCCCATATCATCAGCATATCACCACCATATTGTCCCCATATCATCAGCATACCATCGCCATATTGTCCCCATATCATCAGCATATCACCACATTGTTTCTTTCATCACCGCCGTATATCATCACTACTCAGCATATAATTATTACCTTGTCCCCCCCCTCCCTTTAATCAGTAACACTTACTATTGTATTATCCTAGATTATCCTCACAGTAACCACTTATCAGGTCACCAAACTCTCACCACTGTTTCCCTATAAAGATCTGGTTCAATCTAAAATATCCCCAGACCCTTGTCGATACAAGTTCAACGGAGACACCTACAGAATGGACGGCGGCTGCGGCCTGTACTGGGAGTGCTACAAAGGCGTATCCCATGGAAGAAGCTGTGATCCCGAGGAAGCCTACGTTCCCGGTCGTGGATGTGTGTATACACCAGGCTGTCCCCATGTTAGTATAAGATCAACAAATTGTGACGGTAGGTAGCCTATATATAATCATGTATAAAATCAATCTACTCTATTCTACTGTATCTATTTGAAATCATTTCTTTTAATTAAATTACTCCCATTTATTTATTTGCTCCACTATTCACTATTTAACCAAATGAGACGTACTGAACGAAAGTGTGTGTGTGTGTTTGGGGGGGGGGGGATTTAGTTACCCAGTCACAGCACACTTACGAAGAAAATCAAGGGACAGATGATAATGATAATATTCATAAAGGTGCGCAACTTTGGTGTGTAACTTTAACGCTTGTAGCATAACATCACCTAGAAACAATTTCCCAGAGAGAATTCACGCCCCCAAAAAAGTTAGCATTGACGTTGTTTCAAAGCTTCCTTGCACCGGTTATTATGGTGCGCACTATTCAACATTGGACCATATTAAATTAGGACACAGAGAGAGAGAGAGAGAGAGAGAGAGAGAGAGAGAGAGAGAGAAAGTTTCTATCCCGCCTAAAAAGACTAGAAAGCGATAAAGAGACTTGAGTTCTGGAGCAAAAGAAGGGGGGGGGGGAAACGTCCTTTGTGCTGCCTGAGAACTGCCTGAGAAATGGAATGTGGACCTGAAGCAATTGTAGGAAGATGGTCGTTGGTCTGGATAAAGGTTTGTCAGACAAGAATGGTAGAACCAAGGACTCGACTCCATGTGTGAAGACTTGAAGGTTTGTCAGACAAGAATGGTAGAACCAAGGACTCGACTCCATGTGTGAAGGCTTGAAGGTTTGTCAGACAAGAATGGTAGAACTAAGGACTCGACTCCATGTGTGAAGGCTTGAAGGTTTGTCAGACAAGAATGGTAGAACTAAGGACTCGACTCCATGTGTGAAGGCTTGAAGGTTTGTCAGACAAGAATGGTAGAACTAAGGACTCGACTTCATGTGTGAAGACTTGAAGGTTTGTCAGACAAGAATGGTAGAACCAAGGACTCGACTCCATGTGTGAAGGCTTGAAGGTTTGTCAGACAAGAATGGTGGAACCAAGGACTCGACTCCATGTGTGAAGGCTTGAAGGTTTGTCAGACAAGAATGGTAGAACTAAGGACTCGACTCCATGTGTGAAGACTTGAAGGTTTGTCAGACAAGAATGGTAGAACTAAGGACTCGACTTCATGTGTGAAGACTTGAAGGTTTGTCAGACAAGAATGGTAGAACTAAGGAATCGACTCCATGTGTAAAGGCTTGAAGGTTTGTCAGACAAGAATGGTAGAACTAAGGACTCGACTTCATTTGTGAAGACTTGAAGGTTTGTCAGACAAGAATGGTAGAACTAAGGACTCGACTCCATGTGTGAAGGCTTGAAGGTTTGTCAGACAAGAATGGTAGAACTAAGGACTCGACTCCATTTGTGAAGACTTGAAGGTTTGTCAAACAAGAATGGTAGAACCAAGGACTCGACTTCATGTGTGAAGGCTTGAAGGTTTGTCAGACAAGAATGGTGGAACCAAGGACTCGACTTCATGTGTGAAGACTTGAAGGTTTGTCAGACAAGAATGGTAGAACCAAGGACTCGACTCCATGTGTGAAGACTTGAAGGTTTGTCAGACAAGAATGGTAGAACCAAGGACTCGACTTCATGTGTGAAGACTTGAAGGTTTGTCAGACAAGAATGGTAGAACCAAGGACTCGACTCCATGTGTGAAGACTTGAAGGTTTGTCAGACAAGAATGGTGGAACCAAGGACTCGACTTCATGTGTGAAGACTTGAAGGTTTGTCAGACAAGAATGGTAGAACCAAGGACTCGACTCCATTTGTGAAGACTTGAAGGTTTGTCAGACAAGAATGGTAGAACCAAGGACTCGACTCCATGTGTGAAGACTTGAAGGTTTGTCAGACAAGAATGGTAGAACCAAGGACTCGACTCCATGTGTGAAGACTTGAAGGTTTGTCAGACAAGAATGGTAGAACCAAGGACTCGACTCCATGTGTGAAGACTTGAAGGTTTGTCAGACAAGAATGGTAGAACCAAGGACTCGACTCCATGTGTGAAGACTTGAAGGTTTGTCAGACAAGAATGGTAGAACCAAGGACTCGACTCCATGTGTGAAGGCTTGAAGGTTTGTCAGACAAGAATGGTAGAACCAAGGACTCGACTCCATGTGTGAAGGCTTGAAGGTTTGTCAGACAAGAATGGTAGAACTAAGGACTCGACTCCATTTGTGAAGGCTTGAAGGTTTGTCAGACAAGAATGGTAGAACCAAGGACTCGACTCCATGTGTGAAGGCTTGAAGGTTTGTCAGACAAGAATGGTAGAACCAAGGACTCGACTCCATGTGTGAAGGCTTGAAGGTTTGTCAGACAAGAATGGTAGAACTAAGGACTCGACTCCATGTGTGAAGGCTTGAAGGTTTGTCAGACAAGAATGGTAGAACTAAGGACTCGACTCCATTTGTGAAGGCTTGAAGGTTTGTCAGACAAGAATGGTAGAACTAAGGACTCGACTCCATGTGTGAAGGCTTGAAGGTTTGTCAGACAAGAATGGTAGAACTAAGGACTCGATTCCATGTGTGAAGACTTGAAGGTTTGTCAGACAAGAATGGTAGAATTAAGGACTCGACTCCATGTGTGAAGGCTTGAAGGTTTGTCAGACAAGAATGGTAGAACTAAGGACTCGACTCCATGTGTGAAGACTTGAAGGTTTGTTAGACAAGAATGGTGGAACCAAGGACTCGACTCCATGTGTGAAGGCTTGAAGGTTTGTCAGACAAGAATGGTAGAACCAAGGACTCGACTCCATGTGTGAAGACTTGAAGGTTTGTCAGACAAGAATGGTAGAACCAAGGACTCGACTCCATGTGTGAAGGCTTGAAGGTTTGTCAGACAAGAATGGTAGAACCAAGGACTCGACTCCATGTGTGAAGACTTGAAGGTTTGTCAGACAAGAATGGTAGAACCAAGGACTCGACTCCATGTGTGAAGGCTTGAAGGTTTGTCAGACAAGAATGGTAGAACTAAGGACTCGACTCCATGTGTGAAGGCTTGAAGGTTTGTCAGACAAGAATGGTAGAACCAAGGACTCGACTTCATGTGTGAAGACTTGAAGGTTTGTCAGACAAGAATGGTAGAACCAAGGACTCGACTCCATGTGTGAAGACTTGAAGGTTTGTCAGACAAGAATGGTAGAACCAAGGACTCGACTCCATGTGTGAAGGCTTGAAGGTTTGTCAGACAAGAATGGTAGAACCAAGGACTCGACTCCATGTGTGAAGGCTTGAAGGTTTGTCAGACAAGAATGGTGGAACCAAGGACTCGACTCCATGTGTGAAGGCTTGAAGGTTTGTCAGACAAGAATGGTAGAACCAAGGACTCGACTCCATGTGTGAAGGCTTGAAGGTTTGTCAGACAAGAATGGTAGAACCTAGAACCAAGGACTCGACTCCATGTGTGAAGGCTTGAAGGTTTGTCAGACAAGAATGGTAGAACCAAGGACTCGACTCCATGTGTGAAGGCTTGAAGGTTTGTCAGACAAGAATGGTAGAACCAAGGACTCCACTCCATGTGTGAAGGCTTGAAGGTTTGTCAGACAAGAATGGTAGAACCAAGGACTCGACTCCATGTGTGAAGGCTTGAAGGTTTGTCAGACAAGAATGGTAGAACCAAGGACTCGACTCCATGTGTGAAGGCTTGAAGGTTTGTCAGACAAGAATGGTAGAACCAAGGACTCGACTCCATGTGTGAAGGCTTGAAGGTTTGTCAGACAAGAATGGTAGAACCAAGGACTCGACTCCATGTGTGAAGGCTGGATATCACTGTCTATGTTTTTTTTTTTTTTTTTGTCATTACTAATAAACATACATGATCTTTCCTGTCAACCTCTTCGAGTTGTCTCCTTTAGATTTTTCTGCAATAAGAACTCACTGAAGCATTACATTTTATATTTGAGTAATTCATTGTATAGTTTAACATAGTCTGGAGTGTAACAAAAAGTAAAACAAACAACAACAACAAACAAATAAACAAAACAAAAAACACTTGTCTGACTGCTAGAAACCTTTTTTCCTCTTCTGAATGAAATTGTTCGGTTTCAAAATCTAGGTTTGGGGTTAGGGGAAATGCTGTATAAAAGTGTATTTTTTTTTTTTTACAAAGCTTGTATCAACTCTCTCCGTCTGTCTGTCTGTAAAAAGTTTTAATGCTTTATTTCTCCCACACCCTTCTCGGACCACGTTAAAATTTCGCACAACTATTTCTTTTACTTGGCAAAACAAGAATCAATACAAAAAAAATTACCAAATAGTTCATTAACTTTTGGGAACTAATTATTTTGTTTCATATCTCGAACAAGGAAAAGAAATTGTACTTGACTGATTATGTGGTACAAGCTGAATTAGCCCCATTTATACTTTGTAGATAATATAAGCTTTTGTTGTTTTTTTTAAATATTTTTAAAAAATATTTTTCTTGTTTATTTTGTATTAACATATCTACCTGGTCACACCTAGTCAGTAATGCAAACGTGGCCGTTAGATCTAACTATCTACGTAAACATATGGGGCGTAGATCTTCTACTTGTAATTACTCTCAACGATTTAAAAAAAATATAGATTTACAGATTAAAATAATAATAATAATAAATAACTATGTCCATGTCTATTGATATGGTCTCTAATGCTAGTATGAATAATAATAAATATTACAAGGCCGTATTTGTGTTGTTATTGTTGCCAACATTAATCAATATAGACGCTTCTTATGTAAGACAGAAAAGATCGATTTTTCTACATTCGATGCGACTTCCCTTACAGCTTGAAAGAGAGTTACGTTCATAACAATCTATATAGATATATAGGTCTGTGATCTGATCATTATCGGATAAGAATTACTTTCCCTTTCCAGTCTAGGTATAATATATATAGGTCTATGAGTATTACATTATCAACCTAAGAATAATAGGGTATAATCTTTGATTTCAAGATTTAAGGAGGTTCCCAGCACTGACCTAAAAATAAAAGTAAAATTACCTTTTCTGACCATGTGGATGTAAAGGTCATCTGTTTCTTTGGCCTACGGTTTACGAGGGTGTCGTGTGGCCAGCACAACGACCAACCGCCTTTACTTTTCTCCAACGAATGTCAGGTATCCTTTAGAAAAAATATTAGAGCTGTTAGGACTCAGAGGCTCCCAAAGATCCCGAAAATTAAAAATCCAAGTCTTCACCAGGATTCGAGCTCGGGGCCCCGGTTCGGAAGCCAAACGCTGTAGCGCTCACCACCGCAGCACTGACCTACAAAATATTAATTAATGTGATAATTGTATGTACATCACGGACCTACATGGCCTATACTCGCCATTACTGTTATGTTGTGCAGTCAGATTTAAATGGATTCTAAACACAAACACACACAACAATAACAACAAATTGAAACAAAATATTACTATGTAGATCCATATTGTCTAGTAGACATCACTTACCTATATCCTTTTTCGACATTTGGTGCATTGGTTGTAACCTGTCTCCAAGGAGATCTTCTCAAGAAAAGGCCCCAGCCTTATTTCAGTAGACCTAAACTCAAAACTGTTATTTTTATTAAATTATAGCCTAATTGCATTACTGCATGAGATCCTTTTTGTCTACAGACACGTGTGACGCTCGTCCTCTGCCAGATCTTTCAGGCTACACCACAGTGCTGAATCTAGGAGCCTACAAAATGGCGTGTCTGTACAACACCCGCTTTGATATAGCCTCGTGCTTATGCAAACCTGATCACTATTTCCATGAAGGTATGCCATCATTATATCAACGAACTTTAATATCTGGTGACATGTTATTACCATATGGATGTGATGATAAGTTATCATCATGTTGATCTGTCGATATATTATTACCATGTAGATGTGGTGATATGTTGTTGCCATGTAGATGCTAGCTATATGTCTAAAACTTTGTTCTTACATTACTTTCATTCGCCAGCCTGTCACTACACCATGAAACTTGACCTCAGGCCTCGACTGTCGATCAACGGAAGCTGGGAGAATAATGAAACCAGTGTCGCTTCCATTGACACAAGAATAGATGCGGACCAAGCCTGCAACAGCATCTGCGTGGACCAGAAATCCAGAAGGCCTCTGGCATTGCACTTCAGGTACAGGAGGGCGCCTTCGCCAGGTGCAGGCAATCAACGAGAGGAAATATTGATTAGATCCAGGGAGTGCTCCAGTGGTGGACTTTTTGCATTGACCGAGGACGGCGAGACGTTGAAGGTCAGGTTGATTTCCAAGAAAGGTCAAATCGTGGTATTTTCTCTTCCGCTGTTGGTAAGTCAGACTGGGGGGGGGGGTGACTAAATATGCAATTTTGTTAATCAGTCATCAATTTAATTTCATTCATATTAAGGAGCGTAAACAGTGTATGTGTGTGATTATACAAAGCATTTAATCACGTCCCAGCGGAGCAAGGTCCTGGTCTCGTCATCATCAAGCCATCGTAATTAAGGTCGGTCCCTGGGTCCGCTGCCTATTTTTGTTTGTTGGCATACCATTTTCTCTACCGTGTCGTTTTAAAGGGAGATATGAAGGAAGGAGAATGGCCAGCGTGAAAGAGCGCCGAAATAACAAAAAGCTGAGAAAAGAAACAGGCCTATCTGCAACTGACCCATGCTACGTATGCGGCTGGCCTTTCGAAGTGAGGATTGGATTTAACAGACATCTTCGTATTCATAGGATATGAGAAATGTGTTCATCTTCGATCACGATGAAGGAGCTATATAGAGAGAGTTTCACATTTTTTCAAGCTGAACTGTCTAACATGTAGAAGTATTTGATGACCTCCAGGCAATACAAGGTTGAGCACCACTGCCCTATACTCTACATATAGTCTACACATTAGTATGAGAGATACACTGACCTAGATAGCTATGACAAGGACAGTGTGTGGTACCAGAAATTGCGGGAGACAGGAGGAAGCAAGGAAAAGTTCAATGGAACAAAATCAGAATGGTGGAGGACTGACATTTTAATATTCAGACGCTTTAGAAAGAGATATAATGAAATCAGTCTCTTCTGTAGGATGAAATTGCGTTTAATACCCCAAAGTCTTGTTATATATAACATCCCTATTTTGTCATAACAGACACATTTGTCTCAAATTTGGATATTTACTTGAATACAACACTTCCCATTTTCCCTTTTTGTTCATTATTTTAAACTTATATTTACGTGAGTTCACTGAATCTCTTGTCAGGGTTTGAACGATACTGATTGGAGACAGGTCAGAGTGGAGTACTCTAAGGGTGAACTCACCATGAGCGTCTCTACTGGACGATTGACGTACACATCCTTTAACAAAGGTCAGTTTACTTGGTTTGATTTTCAACAAGTTTTTGAGAAGTTTGGTTAATTTTAATATCCTTAAGGGTTTCTTAATTTAGTGATTTTACTAATCTCATTGCTATGTTTTGTGTCTGTTCTCGTTCCTTAATGTTTTCTTGAGTTCAGGGGTCCCAAACAAAGGATGCATTTTCTATTATTGGCCTAACGAAGGTTAAATAACATTTTAGTTTTATGTTCTTATTTGATTTGTAGAAATTTCTTTTATTCTCATATTATCTTATATATATACAGACGTTACTTCAAAAAAAGATGATTACGTCCTAGCGTCATGCATCTACTCATGAATGTTAACCAATGACTTAAATTCTACCAAGTCAATAGTTTTCCTGCAACCCATTTAATGCTCTAATAGCGCTAGGGAAGAAGGAGCATTTGTACAACTTTGTCTTAGCATATGGAACGAGGAATGTGCCTTTATATCTGTGTCTCTCTGAGGATTTTATTAGATTTTGTTTTGGTATTTGAAGATTATGGTTCATTGTTTTATGTATAATTGCTACTTTTTTTTTGAGTCTTCTCTCCTGAAGACTTTTAATAAACTCTAATGCTCTGTTTGATTTTTTAAATAGTTTTTATCAATATGGAGAGTCCATACTAGTTTTTCATTTATCATAACACCTAGGTATTTTACATTTTTAGATTGTGTTACTGGTTTCGTAAGCATCAGATATGACAAAAATATCATAATCAAAATTTGGGTCTGCTAAAATCATATGAGAATAAGCATCAGATATGACAAAAATATCATAATCAAAATTTGGGTCTGCTAAAATCATATGATGCCAAAGTCAAATGATGCTAAAGTCATATGATGCTGGCAATAAGACAACAATCATGCGGATAAAATGTAAGGTGGACACTAAGAATGACTATTAAAGTATTAATATAACAGCACGGAAATGGTTCTCTATTCCTCTCCTGTTCCTTCATCAAACCGGAACTTAGCAAGATCTTGGGGTTTGGTTTAGGCCTATGTATTCGATCTAGATATGCGCTGTTCTTTAATCTTTGGGGATTGGTTATGTATTAGATCTAGATATGCGCTGTTCATGGGGTTTGTTTATGTATTCGATCTAGATATGCGCTGTTCTTTAATCTTTGGGGATTGGTTATGTATTAGATCTAGATATGCGCTGTTCATGGGGTTTGTTTATGTATTCGATCTAGATATGCGCTGTTCTTTAATCTTTGGGGATTGGTTATGTATTAGATCTAGATATGCGCTGTTCATGGGGTTTGTTTATGTATTAGATCTAGATATGCGCTGTTCTTTAATCTTTGGGGATTGGTTATGTATTAGATCTAGATATGCGCTGTTCATGGGGTTTGTTTATGTATTAGATCTAGATATGCGCTGTTCTTGGGGTTTGGTTATGTATTAGATCTATATATGCGCTGTTCTTGGGGTTTGGTTATGTATTAGATCTATAGGTATGCACAGTTCTTGGGGTTTGGTTATGTATTAGATCTACAGGTATGCACAGTTCTTGGGGTTTGGTTATGTATTAGATCTAGATATACGTTGTTCTTGGGGATTGGTTGTGTATTAGATCTAGATATGCGTTGTTCATGGGGTTTGTTTATGTATTAGATCTAGATATGCGCTGTTCTTGGGGTTTGGTTATGTATTAGATCTAGATATGCGCTAATCTTGGGGTTTGGTTATGTACTAGATCTAGATATGCGCTGTTTAAAAATAAACTTTATTATCATCACGATGATTAGGTGGTGCCCACATCCAGGTCGGTGTCTGCGGTTGGCTAGTTGGAGATCCTGGCGATCTGGTGAAAAATGTCGGAAGTTATACAGGAGAACTCCAAGAGGTGAGTCATTGATTTTAAGACAGGATGTTGCTAATGGTAGACTGGTGGTAATCGGCTGTCCTTGACCTAAGTGCACATTTGATGGATAGTTATCCCCACTCGCCACCTGTTTTATTTACAGAAAATTGTTTGAATATCACGTAAATTCATAGGACTGCATGACATGCTTCAATCAGTCAGTATTTTTATGCATACCGATCTATACCTTTTATAAAATTATTAATGAAAGTATACATATTATTGTGAAGTGGATGTACTAAATAGTCAAACTACACTAGTGCATACCATTACCTGGCTTTATAATGTGAGTGAGATTAGGTTATGGTAAACATAACTAGGCCTACATACACAGTATATATATACAATGGACAGCCTTTCGCTACAGCACATACAAGTTTAATTTTTTTAAATTCTTTTGTCATTAGGCTAATAAATGTCCATATCAAACATTCTCATGACCTATGTTGTATACACAGCACACTACTAACCTGCAATATAATTATTGTGGCTGATTTGGAAAGAACCTTAACTCAGAACCAAGGGGCTTGAAGTTGAAGTCTAAATTTTGAATTCCAGGATTTTTTTATTATTCAATATTTATTTATTAGTAAACATTAATATTTCATTTCAGGTTTATTTATCCAGATGTTTTGAGTACGGCCAATAGCGGACAAGTAAACATCGTTTCCAGTATTTTGGTGTGGACATTTTTCAATCAAATCTATTGATATGTTACTTTTTAAAAAAAATGCTTATCTAGTTTTGAATTATTACTCGTAAATAAGAGTCTGAAACTCAACTATGTTCCATATAATGGGTACCAGATTGTTTAGATTTAAAAAGAAAAATGTAAGAAATATCTATGCGTTATAGGAAAGAGAAATTAGCCAATGCTTATATTGTGTGTTTTATCCTATCCTTAACTTCAAAATGCTTTGTCTCTTCGTTATATTAGTCATCTACTGTTTAGAATATTTTACAGTATATAAATACAGCAATCTTGTTCTCACAGTATGCTCTGAATTTTTAAAATGATTTCTTTAATAAGAATCCAAATGTGATTGCGTCTTCCAAATATTTGTATTGAATTGCTTAATGTTTGACTATCACTCAAGGGAGAACACTAATAAAAAAAAGGGTATTTAATTATATCATTAAAGAGTTGTCTCTCTTGACGTTTTTACATTTAACAATATTTTAAAATCATTGTTAACGATTACATCATATATATGATACTGGAAAAATTTCTGAAATTGCCATTGAAAGTTACATACAGAAATTCATGAAGAGATGCCATTTGCTTTATTTATATGATTCATCATGGTAGAGGCTTATTTGAAAAGGAATGATTGCCTCAAATGTGTTTCAATGAGATCTAGAATTATCTTTAGAATGAGAACCATGTCAATTGTCATCAATAATATTTAGGAATATTGATATGCATTAAAATTTATTTTGATATTTTTTTCTTGGTTTTATTTTGCATGTTTAAAATTTGATGGATTGAAATTAGACCAAATATTTCTATTCCCCTACAGAAGAAGTTTAAAAAAATGAAAGCAATATAATTCTATGGATTGAGAGTACCATTGGGCCATAATATCAGTTATCAGTTTTAGTTGAAGTCTATACAAAAATAAGGTTTCAAATAAGACAACATACAAATTCTTCTTTAAAGCTGTTTAAAAGAATCAGTTTTTTTTTTCTCTTTTGAGACACAAAAAGTTTAGAGTTTCCCAAAGCATTAGCTTGGCCTCCCTCAGTCATACAACATCTACCTTGTGGAGCACTTTATCAAGTGTCTGTTTAGCCCTATTCTGGAGAGATATTCCAGTCTATAACCACTTTCAGTGTTTTATTGATGCCAGAGGTGAAGATAGTGTATCCTCTACAGCTAAGATGCCAAGAGTTTGAAACAAGATGAGAGCCTAAAGAGACCCTAGTCTCCCGCGCAATAGTTCCTCCCTCACTCTTTTGTCAGAGCCTGCTGATCCCAAACTGTTACTTTGGACCATTTAACAAAGCAGAACCTTTGACCTTTTGTCAGTTAAAAAAAACAAAAAAGGCAATGAGCACTAAGAGATTCAAAGTCAGACCTTAGAAGATTTAGTTGTTGGGGGTCAAGGTGACAGCTTGAGGCTAAAAAACAGACTAGGCTCAGCTTTTAAGTAAATTTTATTATGCTTTAAATATTTGAGAAGAGGAAGGTATCGCATTTTGCTAACGACTGATCAGAGTGTTCATGCCACTAAATCATTTATAAAACAGTGAACAAGAAATAGTGTTCAAAGCTTGGACAGAAAAATTTAAGTTGTTTATAGGCATATTTGGCAAAATTGTAAAAAATTTAAAAACTAATTGCACAAAAATTTACCACTGCAGGAATAATTAGTATTCAATTTTTTCTTTACTAGCAGAAGATTTGTAAGTTATAGTTATTCATACCATGATGTATTATGAAAGTAGCAATATCTTGTCATTTAAGAATATTACAGCATGATATTTTATCAAATCCTCAAACAAATTACCCTTGGAAAGTAGGTATTTTTTTTTTAATAATTTCTTCATTAAAATCTACATAATTATGAACTTATTTTTGTTAATGAACTCTGAAATCTATTTACTGAATTTACATGCGACAATTTCTAAAAAAAAACAAAAAACCACCAGACAATGACTGAAAACATTAAGTCTAGCAAAACCACAACATCACACAGTTCAAATATACTCTAACAGAAGCACAAACACAGATCTTAGAAAACTGTACCTTTAATTCTTAAGTTTAGAAAAATATAGGAAATTAGTTGATGTATATGCAGAATGACAGAGATGAGGACTCATTGTTCTTGTAGTGTAAAAGTTCAAAGCATGTTTATAGGGATGAACAAGTCAGCCATCAAGGCATACTTCACCTTGCCCATCAATGTAAATAACCAAATATAAGTGAGAGAACAAACCTACTTCCTTTTTTCTTTACTGTATATGAAATTCTATAAATGCAAAATATTATATAAAATAATATATAAATTACAATGTTATAAAAAAAACCAACAACAACCATGGAATGATATAAAAATAAATACACTCATCTCACCACCCCTTGCCTCTAATATACAGGATTAAAAAAAAAGACACGGAACAGACCTAGACACGTGTATTTCTGAGGGATACAAATGTGACACAGTACTGCAGAGGGCATTGATCCAAGACACAAGAACCTGCCATGTATAAGTTCAATACGTTTTGATTTTCAAAAAAAAAAAATAAAATAAAATACTAAGATACTGCAGTCTAAGGAGATCTCATGTTATGCAAGTGAAGTATTTTAAAAGGTCAAAGCTAGACTCATTAAAATCTTTAAATCTTCACACATAAAAAAAAATTTGTTCCTGAGTGTAGGAAACAAAATGTTCTATCATTAGTGTTCCAATCTGCATTTTGAATATTTCTAATTAGATCTAGTATTGGTAGAGTTTCACGAAAATTGATGGACAAAATGCTCTTGACACTTTAGTAATGTTTCAATCTCTAATATTTGACCAGATCAGTAACTTAGTTCAACGTAGAGGCCACAATCTGACATTGAACAAAATAGCATAAGAGAAGCTTTTATTTGGCGAGCCAAACATAATCATAGAAAGTTGTATAAAAGTAACAATAAGAAGCAATCTTTGTTTATCACTAACATAAGTAAAAACCTGAGGTACATTAAAAAAAAAAACTCAACCATTTCACATATACACAAACTTAGGCATGAAATATACAAGTTGACAATATATCAGACATTACACTGATAGTACAATAAAAATGCTTTTATTGAGGAGGAGGTCTGCGATTTGCTGCCCTCTGTTTGTCAAAGCGTGCTTCCATTTCATCTAACACTCTAGGAGTGTATCGCACCACTAGTTTCACAGTTCCTGCAAGTAAAAATATTTTAATTTGATAGAGTCTGATGTAAAAGATAAAGTCAAGCTTCAAGGTCACAACTTAAAAAATAAATAATTTTCTAGTATAAATAACTTGAAGGTGATTTTGTTTATGTCCTGGCAGTGCTACCTTATGATTTTGACATCCCTACTTTTCAAATAGACTCATCTTGAGGTGAAAGAAGTATTTACATGATAATGTGAGGATAGTGAAAGAATGCACAGATTCAAAAACAACAGGTACATTGAAAACAATACAATTCAACTGAAAGAACTTGTGTACAAACTTTAGGATCATGAATTTATTGAGAAAGTGGTGGAAGTAAAGTGTAAACATTTTAATCGATGACATATCAGGAGTTAAATTTCAATAAAATCCTTAATTTTAATAAGCAAATTTCAGGTGTGGTCAAGTGTACTGGCAGAATAATGTAAAGTGTTGTCTTCTAATTGAGAGTGACTTGAGGATAGCAAAGAACAGGGTAGATCAGAATAGAGAGATGTGCTAAAGCAGGCCAGGGCCCTCCATGGACTGTAGCGCCACTGGGATGGATGGAATGATGTTGTCTTCCAATTGAGAGTGACTTGAGATTGCAAAGTAACATTGAAAACCCAGTTGACAAATGGTGACATGAATTTCAGTCACATCTACAAAATCACAGTTGTTCCAAGTAAAACAGTATCATGTAATGTCAAAATAGCTGCAAAAAAAAAAAAAGGACCACAAAGACAGAATTCAAATTCTTATTCCTTCAAGATAATTGCTTTTTTTTTTAATTCTTTACTTTTCCAGAATTTCTATAAATATTGCATATGCCCTTTAATAAATTATCTTAAAATTAAATTTTCAAAATTCTTTTGAGCTTTGAATCTTTTCCATTTGTGTTTCATCAAAAACTATATCCTTCTCAGTTGTTATATAATGCCTGCAACACTGAACAACAATAGTTCAGGAACACTAGCTAAGCACACAGTAAAGCTAGCTAAACTTGGAAATGAGGGGAAAAAAAAATCTTTAAAGGGAAACTGATTGTTTTTCAAATTTGTGTTATTGACATATTTAAATTCTGCGTAAAAAATTGTAATAGTAAACATTTTACCATTTTCTATTTAAATGCTTAGAAACATTTATATTTAATAAATTAGACAGGAAATTCTTGACATCACCAAAAAAAAAAGGGAATTCTTTGAGATTTTGTTTTTAGGTTAGGCATACGCCACTTCCCTCAACAATACTGAAAAGGAAACTAGATTTAACCAATCGTATCGCTTCATTCTTACAGTAGCTTTTAGCCTTAGTGACAGCCTAGTCCAGAGCTATGGTACAGTTATATATATAGAGAGATCTAAAAGCCTTAGGATAACCAACTCAAGAAAAAAGTAACATTTTCATATAAGCCCCTCCCTGTCCTAAAAAGTAAATAGATCGTGTGTCTGACTGATTCTATCAAACTAGTCGGTCATGATAAGACAATCAAGCAATAGACAGTGTTTGTGTGTGTTGAGTGGTCAGACGAGAAAATACATACTGCCATGGTTAGTCAAGCATGTAAATCTACTTTAACACGCATTTTTTTCTTTGCTTACAATATCTAGATCTAACTGCATAGATGAAGATACACTTTTTACAAAAATGTAAACTTTACTGTATGGTCTCCCTTTATACAATAAGTCAATAGATTATATTAATAGGTTAGTGTGACGTCACATAGAAACCTGGTGAAAATCTGATTGTTTTCGATGCGCAGGAAAATTACATCAGAAAAACATCAATTACTAAGTTATTATTGCAAATTTTTAAAAAAGAATAATACATTAATTATCTGTAAATCAAAACACACATTATATATAAAAAAATTGTCAAAACCATAGGAGTTTCCCTTTAAAAAATTAAACCAGCATTTCTAGTCAGGATATTGGTTTGAAACAAAACATTCTGACCACACTTCAGCTACACCATCCATAATATTAAATACTAACCATGAGCAATTTTCAGAAGTTCAACAGCCTTCTCATGATACTCTCCTTCCACAGACTGAAAGGGAAAGTAAAGGATTTTGTGTGTTTCAAAAAAAGCAAACAAAAAAAATATTCAGTGTGTGCATAACAAAATCATCAATTATACAAGAACAATCTTTAAAGTGATATTCTTTTCATTAATAAGCAAAGAGAACATTTCAATATAAAGAAATATAATTAACATTTATTAGAATATGTAATATATATATATATAGCTCAAATTACGACAGTAGGTGGTTAAAATTGTGATAACATAGATGGTACCAAAACAGAAAGAAACTGAAAAGAATTGATCCTAAAAATGATCAAGTTAGTATTTATAACAATACAGAACCCCCATATCTTTCTCCACCAGATTTTAAATTGCATTTGACCAGAACAAACAATAAACAATAAAATAAACAATAAAACTTAAAGAATGAATTAATAGAGATGATATTAAGGCTGGATAAAAAAAAATTATATTTATAATAGTAGGTTTAGATAAGTTGTTGTAAGTGATTTTAAATTTGGTTGCTATAAAGGATTTTTTTTTAAAGCTTACAACAGACTATGGTTTCCTGAAAGAATCTAAAATTAACAAAATGTATTATTTTCTGGCAGTAGATTTGATATTAGGGTCAATAATTTTACAAAGATAAAGATAATTGCTACAATAAATCTCTATCAGAGGCTTATAGCTTTACATATTAACTATCAAATGTAGTCTGCTCATAATAAAAATTAATAAAGATAATTTAATTTATGTAGTACAAACGTATGGATGGCTGCGTGGTCGTGCGGTTTGCGCGCTGGATTGTCATTCGGATTTATCGACGGTCGAGGGTTCAAACCCTGCCCGCTCCCATCCCCCGTCGTCCTGCGGGAGGTTTGGACTAGGAAGTAAACTATCTTCAACTCTGAAGGAACATCCGAAACATGTAAAACATTTTTACAAACGTAGCCTCAAGTCAGTATGAGAACAATCTAACTAAGTTTTGAACAGGTAGGTCTTTATGTTCTGATTGAATGTAGTGAAGTATGATTTGTTTAAACTCAATGGTCCATGCACTCAAACAGCCCACTCATCACTCAAACTGAAATTTTGAAATATATAAAACCAAAAATTGGGAATTTGTAGCTGAGATAGTTTGTGTGACCCCCAAAACAATGCTGTTTAAATCCATGCCATCAAATATTGTCCGGAATAACAGCTGCCAATTTAGTTTTTTTTTTCAAGAACAATAGTGGTTAATATTTTTTAAATATAAATTGCCTTACAAAGTTTTAACATTTTCTAACCTAAGTTTGATTATTTTTTAATATAAAAACTTAGGTTTAGCTGTCCATTAATAAAAATGCTATTAACATAAATACCAAAAGTACAAGCTCTGGTGCTCAAACCTCCAGATAAAAGTAAAGTGACAAACTCAGACACTATATACGTTTTGTATACCTGCCTCACACCTAGCAATAGACAATAAGCTTTACATCTCCACCTCTTGTAGAAGTAGAAAGAGAACTCACCTCTCCATTGACTGACAATAGTTGATCACCCCTCTTCAATCCACCATGCCTGTCAGCCACGCCTCCTGGAATAATTCTGGAAATATAAATGGGGGAGTTCTGCTCTTTCCCACCCATGACATTGAACCCTAGGCCTTCATCTGTCTTGGGAAGCTCGACAACTCTGGGGTGAGCATGTCCCTCACTAGCAGCAAAGGCAGCCACAGTTGCCTATTGTATGGTAAAAAATTTTTTTTTTTTTTGTTTGCTTTTGACCATTAAAAACAATACTATTTAAAGAAACAATTTATGACTACATCTAGAACATGAAAATCTGATTCAAAGTAAATTGGCAAGCTCAAAATAAATGAAACCGTCTTGATATATACATCATAAATATAAATGAACATTTCTTATTATGAAATTCCTTTTATTTAATAAATTACAAGTTCTCCCTTTTAAATGAAGATTAAATAATTTTGAAAAGTTAACATTGTTAATGTACAGTATTCAAACTTTTGCAACCTTTTTTTTTGTAAATGGTCAAACCAGTAGATGACATTACCTTAGCGGTAGCATTGGCCCTGACGTCAGCACTGCCGCTTATGTCTACAGTGTCATAAACATTCTCATAAACTTCTCTTACAGCATGTAAGAAATCACTTTGTAGGACCCTCTGCAGTGCCTGAAGTTTAGCCACAGGAAACTGTCCATCTTAACCAGAGAAAAATGTAAACATCAAATGTATTAGACAATAAATAGTTACCCACTTTTCTTAAAATAACAAGCAAAACTAATTTTTAATAATGATAGTTTTTAAAATTACTTACCTTTCTGAAGAATATCCAATAATTCTATAGCACGATTTATATCTGAAATGTTAAGAACATTAGTTATTAGAAATCAAAATTTAAGAAAAAAAAAAAAGCTTTGCGCTGACATTTTAATTGTAACTATCAATAATCAATTTAGTGGCTATAATGAGACCTGAATTTTATGAAAAGGGATTGTGTCGACGTAAATTTCGCCTGCATAAGTAGGAGGAACTCGAGTTGGAATCCCAATGTGGACTAGGAATTTTTAATTCAAGATTTTACTCAAGCTGATATATTTGTTTGCTAGGCACCCAAGGCTGCACAGAAACCTTCTAGATATCCCTTAATCCAATAGGTCAACATGGAAGATTTGCTATGGAAAAAAAAACAACTAATATTATATTTCTATATCTCTATCTGAAATCTGTTTTATTTTGTATTTTAATTTGTAGATCTCCTCTAGCTACATCTTGACAATCTAGATCCAACTAATTTACTTGCGCAATAGAGAATTAATAATAGAAATGCAAATGAATTAAAATTTTTGATTAGATCTTGACTTTAGGTTACCAGACATCTGCATTGTCAAAAGAAAATAGAAAGGAAAACAAAGCCTTAGAAAGGAGGACAAAAAAATATATTTAGAATTTAAATAAAACAACTCTATAAATCATTGAAAACTAGATCACGGTTTGATTTTTCTCAGACGAAGCAACATTCAGTTTGATTTTTTTTTTAATTTGTGAGACAAATGACTCTGATTGAGTCAATAAAGTGTCTGTTTCTCTCTTTTGTCCACTGCACAACTTAGTGTGTTGATCAACAAATACACCCTATCAAAAAATAAAACATTCACAGATCTTAAGGAGCTCTGAATTTATAATAACAGGTTTCAGATAAACAGCCACTGTTCATAACTGAGGTTGTAAAAATTGTCATTTATCTTTCTTTCAAAAAATTTCCAACTGCAATATTGGTCAAACCACTGGATATCTTTCACATCAATACTCTATTTTCAATACCATTTCTAAGGAATTGACTGTGTTAAAACCAGATTATTAAAATATGATTTAATTTGATTGTAGGCAAATGTGGAGAAGCAGGTCATTTTCTCATTTCAGATTTTCTAGTCTTTTTCTATTGTGTATATTCAATGCCTACTACTCTGTTTGTTTTGGATTATTCGGTAAATCAGTCTACATTGATTCAGAGCCATTTGTTATTGGGAGCAATAAGTTTGTAGCACTTAATAAAATAAGAGCTATAGTGACAAAACTTATTTTTTATTTAGCGGTAAAAAATTAACAGTTTTTTAAGATACAGATCCTACATATTTTTTTCTTAACATAAAGAGGTCAAGGGGAAAAGTGTGACAAGATTTGTAAACAAAAAAGGAATGAAAATGTATGCTAGTATGTCTCTAAAATGGTCTCTAGAGATCTTTTATTAATGACTATACTGCACATTTTGAAATTTGTAGTAAACTCCAATATAACTAGTAATCAGTATCATTTATAGATCTATTCTAATTAGTAATTGGTAATTTATGCATGCAGCTACATCTTAACAATAAACTTCAGAAAAACAAAAGTCACCAAATAAAATCTACTCTGTCCCCAAAGATCACAATGAATGGACACCCCTTTAAAGTGGTGGACCACTTTACATGAGAAGCACAGTATCAAATGATGATGCATCACTTTTGAGGGAAGTTAATAATCCTCTGGACAGGGCCAGTAAGGATCTGGATGCCTCAAAGTGAGGGTGTGACAGAATAAATCAGTCCACCTGCCAACAAAAATAAATGTCTGGCGTACCATCAGAAACATACAAAGACAAGACTCTACCACAATTGGTTTAGTGATGTTCTCGCAAATGCTGGCATGGACAGTATCTCTATAGGGAGTGCTAATATTATAGTTTTCATCTCAGCTATGCTTGGCAGGGCACGTATCCTATATGGGGATGACTATGCTAAAGGCAATCATTATTGTTGCTCAGATAAAAAGTAGTTTGCATAACAAACGTGCCCCAGAAACGCTTTATTATAAAGACCAGCTAATGCACCAACTTGCTATAACTGACATTCAAAAGAGCACCTTGATTAAGCAGTTCCTAAATGAGACAGCTGAAGGTTTCTTACAAAGACCAAAAGAAATTCATTGCTGATGTCAGAGGTAGAGGGCAAATAGAGATGCTAAATCAACCACCACTGGACAATCGTTCTGTCTGTGCTGGATGTGGCAAAATATGTAGGTCACATCTGGGACACATCGGTGAAATAATGCACTCCTCATTCAACTCATTGGATTAATTAAGAATTTAGAATGTTTATATTTAGATAGATATCTTCATTGCCTTAGTCTAGAATTTCTTGATGAAAATACTCTTGTTTATTAAAATAATATATTTTAAGTAGTCAATATAAAGAATAATTTAGATATTCAATATAAGATGAGGTCTAGAATCTAGACTCTTAGTCTTAGGTCTAAGTCTAGAAATTTTATCTAGAGATTACTAATAAGATCTTATTAGTCTTATATCTCTACTAGACTACTAGATCTACTACTACTAGGCTAGTGAGTACTAGTCTTATTAGTCTAGAATCTAGATTTATATCTAAATGCATGACTAGAATCACTAGATCTATATTTTGAATATTAGATATTAACTAGTATACACTACAATATACTAGATCTAGAATAATCTAGAATCTAGGTAAATTTAGAGTTTAGATTGACCTAGATTACCTAGATCAGGACCTAGGATCATGCTTAGTTAGTGTATGTTTCTAATACTAGATCTATGTAGTAGATCTAGATTCTAGATCTAGATCTACATGTAAAACTAAAAATATATTTTTTTTGAAGTAATTGCTGTATTTTACTACTGAAATATTAGATAAGAGTAGGACATTCTAATTCTATGTCTTCCTAGAACAGATTCTAGATCTTTACTCTATAGTGTTGATATATTATCTAATCTAGATCTATAGTAAATCTATACAGTAGGCTATGCTCTACACTACTCTCTAATAAAAGACTAATTTCTAACACGGAAGTGTGGTGCCCTTTTTGACTTTTTCGTAAAAACCAAACAAACTGAACTTCAAAGCCCGACAACTCTTCTAATTGCATGCTAATTGTATAGAATCTACATTTAGTCGAGGTCTAAAATTTTTTCTCTTCTTCCTATACTAGATTTAAAAACACAACATAAATTCATTTACATATAGTTTTAAAAATAATCACCTTTTTCAAGAGTCAATGGTTCTGATAACGCGGCCATTTTGATAAACAGGAAGTACCACAAAAATAATTGTGCTGTAAAGAATTTAATTTCTTTTTCGCTTTTTTACCAGGTCGTGTCCTCCGCCGAGTAGGCCTAGACATATTTGTGTGTGTGTGTGTTATCACTGTAATACTAAATACTCAATACACTATTGTTCAACATGCTATAACACAGATATTATTGTCGCGTGAACACGGTGTCAATTTACTAATTTTACCAGTCCTTTCACCGGCAACCTGAATACGGACCAACGACAGCCTTCCTCACTTCGCTCCAGATCCCAACTACAGTCTTCAGGCAACACAAAAGACGGCTCCTTAGTTTCCAACAATTCAGACTCTCCACAATCACTTGATACACTGTTCTTTCCTCTATCCTAGTGTCTTCCTGTTCTGGTTCAGACTCTCCACAATCACTTGATACACTCTTCTTTCCTCTATCCTAGTGTCTTCCTGTTCTGGTTCAGACTCTCCACAATCACTTGATACACTGTTCTTTCCTCTATCCTAGTGCCTTCCTGTTCTGGTTCAGACTCTCCACAATCACTTGATACACTGTTGTTTCCTCTATCCTAGCGTCTTCCTGTTCTGGTTCAGACTCTCCACAATCACTTGATACACTGTTCTTTCCTCTATCCTAGTGTCTTCCTGTTCTGGTTCAGACTCTTCACAATCACTTGATACACTGTTCTTTCCTCTATCCTAGCGTCTTCCTGTTCTGGTTCAGACTCTCCACAATCACTTGATACACTGTTCTTTCCTCTATCCTAGCGTCTTCCTGTTCTGGTTCAGACTCTCCACAATCACTTGTTACACTGTTCTTTCCTCTCTCCTAGCGTCTTCCTGTTCTGGTTCAGACTCTCCACAATCACTTGATACACTGTTCTTTCCTCTATCCTATTGTCTTCCTGTTCTGGTTCAGACTCTCCACAATCACTTGATACACTGTTCTTTCCTCTATCCTAGCGTCTTCCTGTTCTGGTTCAGACTCTCCACAATCACTTGATACACTGTTCTTTCCTCTATCCTAGTGTCTTCCTGTTCTGGTTCAGACTCTCCACAATCACTTGATACACTGTTCTTTCCTCTATCCTAGTGTCTTCCTGTTCTGGTTCAGACTCTCCACAATCACTTGATACACTGTTCTTTCCTCTATCCTAGCGTCTTCCTGTTCTGGTTCAGACTCTTCACAATCACTTGATACACTGTTCTTTCCTCTATCCCAGCGTCTTCCTGTTCTGGTTCAGACTCTTCACAATCACTTGATACACTGTTCTTTCCTCTATCCTAGCGTCTTCCTGTTCTGGTTCAGACTCTCCACAATCACTTGATACACTGTTCTTTCCTCTATCCTAGTGTCTTCCTGTTCTGGTTCAGACTCTCCACAATCACTTGATACACTGTTGTTTCCTCTCTCCTAGCGTCTTCCTGTTCTGGTTCAGACTCTCCACAATCACTTGATACACTGTTCTTTCCTCTATCCTAGCGTCTTCCTGTTCTGGTTCAGACTCTCTACAATCACTTGATACACTGTTCTTTCCTCTATCCTAGTGTCTTCCTGTTCTGGTTCAGACTCTCCACAATCGCTTGATACACTGTTGTTTCCTCTATCCTAGCGTCTTCCTGTTCTGGTTCAGACTCTCCACAATCACTTGATACACTGTTCTTTCCTCTATCCTAGCGTCTTCCTGTTCTGGTTCAGACTCTCTACAATCACATGATACACTGTTCTTTCCTCTATCCTAGTGTCTTCCTGTTCTGGTTCAGACTCTCCACAATCACTTGATACACTGTTGTTTCCTCTCTCCTAGCGTCTTCCTGTTCTGGTTCAGACTCTCCACAATCACTTGATACACTGTTCTTTCCTCTATCCTAGCGTCTTCTTGTTCTGGTTCAGACTCTTCACAATCACTTGATACACTGTTCTTTCCTCTATCCTAGCGTCTTCTTGTTCTGGTTCAGACTCTCCACAATCACTTGATACACTGTTCTTTCCTCTATCCTAGCGTCTTCCTGTTCTGGTTGAATAGTGCGCTCGTACGCACCACAAGCACTGGTGCAAGGCAGGGTTACAAAAATATTTTATTTATTATGTACCCTATGTCATAGATCTAGAGACGCACCTTGTGTAGAATAACTGATCTCCACAAACCACATTATATTCATCCCCCCCACCCCCCAAAAAAGTATACACTTACACTTTTAATAAGCCGTATATATTCACTGAGGCAATTTTTAGAATCTTGACATTTTGATTTAGAATATTGTAGTTATCTAGTAGTTTTAAAACTATCATTAGGCCTAACTACAGTCTTTACATTTCAAGCAGGATTCATTTTCTCACAAACATGCAGACGCTCATACAGATGGTTCGTGTATTTTGTAAATACACATTTGATAATCACACAGATCTAATGATAATGATAAAAGAAAAAGAAGATGATTACGTCCTAGGTGTCATGCATATATTCATGCATGTTGACCAATTACTTAAATTCTGCTAAATCACTGTTTTTTCCGGCTGCATCAGGCAACCCATTCCATGCTCTAATAACACAAGGGAAGAAGGAGCATTTTTACAAATTAGTCCTACTGCAGTGGCGTCACAAGGGGGTGCGGGCCGCACAGGGTGACACCCATTAGGGGGGTGACACCCAAGTGGGAAAAATGCACCTTTTCAAAATGTAACTTTTAAAATAAAAAATTACTACATCGAATGTCTCTTACAGTTTAGTATCAACATATCAACATGTCCCAAACCTTTATATTATGAGAAAATAATGTGTAATAAACGCCTGGAGAAAGAGTTTATGAAGCTCAGAAATGTAGAAAAACGCTTGGCGCCCGGGGCTTCGCCCCAGACAAATCTGATTGAGCCAAAGGCGCTCCTCAAACATTTAATCTGACCAGTTGAGTGGCGAACATAACGTCTTGAGACCTTGAGAAACACGTAGACTTTAGCCCCTCGCGGGCCATTCGACGCATAGGGACTCAAGCTCTTTCCAAAGAAGGGCGACTTCAAAGCTGGTGCCCACGAAATTCAGGACTTCTAAAAAGGTGTGACACCATGTTAGACGTGGACGGCCATGTTTTTATAACTTTCATGTTAAAGCTGATTTTGGTAAACGTCTTGTCTAATGATATATGTCTTGCCAATTTCAATGGACGCTCAGTCGCCACTTTCCTTAGAAAAGATTTCTCTATTGGTAACATTATCTCGATAACGCGTGTCGTAGGATCTTGCTCTGCCATCACTGCTCAGCCTCTATCAACCTTCCAAGTCTCGAACAGTAGGTGGCCGTTAGGACAATGATTGTATTGAGTTCGTGGGTTTTAATCCTAGGTTAATTGATTTCTTTGTTCAGATATGCCTTACTTTTTGAAAGACTGCTCATGCTTTCCAATCCGACATGCAACACCATGGTATGATTCTTCATCGCTTGAGATAACACTGCCTAAATAGGTTAACTTTTCTATTTGTTCAAGATCTGTATGACCAATGTTACTGGGTAACCTGCACCCATTATGCATACCTCTGAGGGCGTCTTTATCCGTCATCTCGTGTATACATTTAATTGTATTACAAAGTAATGCTGTGTTGTCTGCAAAATCCAACTCGGTTTGGTTTACGCCATGGGAGCCCATTACAGCTTGTTTAATGTATTTTTTATTACATCGTCGATTGCTACAAGAAAGAGAAATGAGAATAAATACACCCTAATCTCATATAGTCTCGGTGCGGTAACACTACACCTTGTTTTGCTTTAGACATGTCGCTGAACCAGACACTATCAATTTTTTTTTTAAATCTACAAAACTTATCAATATCCTTTGTACGTATTCCAGGCTATGCTCGAAAATGTTTTGCAGGACGTAAACCTGCTCAGTACCTTTCCGTAAGGAGTTCTTAAATAATCTCTAATTGAAAAGTAAAATATATTCAACTCAAGGTTTCTCAATTCTATATGTGTACATTTTTAATTTATGTAATAACGTTTGATAAAGTAAAACAAAAAAAAAACACTGATATTCTAAAATAGAATCGAAAACTATTTTCGTGTGTAACCATCAAGGAATTAGCTTTCAGTATATTGTTCAACATAAAGAAACAAAATAAACAATAGTTGTTTGTTTTTTAGGTTTATTTTTTCCTTGGTGGGGGGGGGGCACTCCTAGCTTACCGCACCGGGTGACACCGACCCTAGTGACGCCACTTAGTCCTAGCATATGGAACTAGGAATGTGGCTTTATTTTTGTGTCTTTCTGGGTATTTTATTAGGTTTTGTTTTTGAAGATTATGATTCACATTCACTATGTAAATAATCTAGATCTAGAATCTAGATCTCTATGTGTAAAATAAACATTAATTAAACCAAGCTGGAATGAAAGAAAATTATGAACCAAAAATAAAGTCTTCACCAGTACTTAAAGTGGAAGGAATTATAATTTTCTAACTTCGACATTTAAACGACATTTAAATGTCACATTTAAAAAAAAACATATTAGGTCGAAGTTGCCAATATAAAAATCATTTTTGGTAAATGTAACTGCTGCGATTTCGTTAGGTAATAACAGGTTAAATATTCGTATTTCATCGTCCATGGCCAGTTGGAGAATCAATAATGATTAGTCGGTCCTTAGTAATAGATAAAAGTCTGTTAAAAATTTGTAAAGGGTAAATCGGAAAAAACCGAAGACCGTGTTCACATGAGTGTAATGGATTGTGCTAAAACTGTGTTGACCATAACCTTTTTTCTACACTCAATCTTCAATATGGTTCATGTTGACACATAAAGTTTGCAGATGAATTTGACATGCAATGGACTACATTTGTTGACATTTCAAGCTAATTACCAAATATTATGCCATGCCGAACATATATGAATTTAGTGTAAGTAATTCAAAGAATTTCCCGACTTTAGTAATTCTAAACAGATCGTATCAAAGTAACTTTGAAAGTAAACAAGATAACAAAAAAGAATCATTTACTAGCATAGCTCTACGTATAGCATTATGATTAAAGGCATACAGTTAGGCTACTTGATCTTAGTAAAATCACTAAACTTAAAGACACTTCAGGGCAGAAGAATAAAAGGTAAGCAGCTATAATACATAAAACACTAAACCATAATTTACAAATAGAAAAACAAAATCTAATAAAATAATCAGAAAGACACAAAGATAGAGGCATATTTCTTATTCATTATGCTAGAACTAATTCATATAAGTGCTCCTTCTTCCCTAGTGTTATTAGAGAATGGAATGTGTTGACTGAATCAGCCAGGAAAACAAAAGAGTTAGCAGAGTTTAAGTCATTGATTAACATGCATGACTAGATTGACACATGAAATGCGTAGGTGGTAATTATCTTCTTTTTTGAAGTAATGTCTGATATATATAAGATAAATACATCTAAAATAGAGGAATGAACAAAGACTCTCTCCCCTCTTCTGTTTGAATAAAACATAATAAATAGTAGATCTTAATCCCTAGCACTGTCTGAAGGTTTCACAGTGGCAACGACCACATTATTTAGCCGCAGGGTTGCGCCATTTACGTGGCCTTCTTTCCTGGATCCCTATTGGTACATTCGATTAAGTCCAGTAGGGAATCGGCGCCGAAGGCTTTTATCCAACGAACAGACTTGAAGAGGGAGCTCTTCACCCCAAGTTTTCCCCAAGTCCTCTCTGAGGGCTCCCAGCAGTAACGGCCATAGACTGAGTAAGGCGACCGTACCGCGTACACAGCGCACCCTATTGGTACAACGGGGCGGAGGGTGTGCTGACCACGTGCATACACTAATGAATAGACTTAAATAGACCCATACCCAGTGGCGTAACTAAGGGGGGGGGGGAGGGGGGGAGAAATTTAAAATCCCCCCGGGCCCCCACCTAGGGGGGGCCCCCAAATGGGTGTCCGAAATTTATTTGTAAATACATAAATTAATATATTTGATTGACAAATAGTGTCAACGGGTGTCTTTTTTTTCAACATTTATGGATTAAAAATTTATCACAAAGACTAAACCTAGATCTAGGTCTATCAGTACGTTGACTTTGTTGACATTTAAAAAATATTTTTTCCCACAGAGATCAAAGTTTTTTTTAAAGTTAGTTTTACATTTTAAACTTTGTTGCCAGGAATAAAACTGCATGATATACAGCGAATTCCAGGTATCTTGTTACCTTTACTAATAATAGATCTAAATGGCTACTCTAATTAACCTTGAAGCAAAATTTACAGAATCGAGTATAACAGATCCAAAAGTTATTCTTAATAATGCAAGAATAGTCCATTATTAGGGTTTGGTGTCTATAATTTCAGAATTAAACTTCACACTCGAGTTATTACCCCTCTATTCATCTTTCCTCAATCCAATGGAAACTCTATTTTTATTTCCATCTAATCCTTTTGCTTTTGTACAAAACATAAACAACAAACAATAACGTAATATCATATAATATTAGCACATCCTTCCTTTTGAAGTTATTATCACACCCTTCCTTTTAAAGTTCTTAAGAGTGATATCTACCATTTCCGGGGCCCTATGCAAAACGGATCGTGCGGGGCCTAGTCTGGGTAGGGATGAGCATAATGTCAATATTATTTTTTTAAATTAGAAAATAGGCCTACTTTCGTCTTTGCAATAAATTTTTATCAAATGAAAGCTCGCAATGCCACTTTTTATTTATTGGCACCCCAAAATGTCAATTTCGTCTATTCTTCAGGAGATTTGAATAAATTCAAAAAAGGTTCAGGACTTTATCGTATATTTTGCCTTTTCATGAGATTTCCTGGAGGCCCTGGAAAATCAGGAGGTCACGTAAACCCTGTTATTTTATATACGTTATAATGTTTTAATTTAATAATGTACACTTAGAATTAGCGCGTGTCCTATGAAAGCGCGGGGCCCACTGCGACCGCATAGGCTGCAGTGGCCTAAGGCCGGCCCTGTCTACTAGGAACTTTAACAATTCGTTCACTTCTGGTTGTCTTGACTGGCACAACAAGTTCTCTAGACGTTGGTCTATAACTGTCTATTTCGTTTGTTCCAACAGTTTGCAGTTCATTGTCTCCATCGGTATCATAGTACCCAGAGATGTCTTCATCGAAACTCTTATTCAAAAAGCGTTGATTTCTTCTGTATGTTTTTCCGTTGTCTTTATGATGTAAGATCTGGGTGCTGAATGTTTTTTATGACAACTGCTTTCTGCCATGTTTGACCTAGACGAACTCTCCGACAGAATAATCTTTAGGTAGTCTTGCTTTTGCTTTTTCATCTGTCGTTCGTTGAGTAATGTCTCTGCATTTTCAGCTACCGATGGTTTCAATAGTTTGGGATCAGTTCGAATGATTCCCTGAGTATTCTACTCGTCACCACTTGTGATGGTGAATACGGCAGTCCACTTATCGGAGTATTTCTATACTCGAGCATAACGAGATATGGATCTTTCCCACTTTTGTATGCTCTGAATCCTTTTGCTTGCGCACAAAACATAAACAACCAACAATGACGTAGTACCATATAATATTAGGACAGAATCTTCTTCATGCAGTGGAAAATTAAGAATTTTTTGCCTATCTTGAATTCTGGTCAAAGCTCTTGCTCCCAATTAATAAAGTTCGGAAGAAACTACAAAAGTCTGGACTGCATATATGGAAAGCTGCTAAAGAAATGAGTACCCTTTCATGCTTTCTGCAAAATGATGAGAAACTGACAAAAACCCAATCCATCAAAAAAGCAAAAGAAGGTAGTGAATACTATGGATTCCCTGTAATCCCTGTGGGAAGCGTGGTCGAGAGGCTAAGTGCGCTTGAACTTGGCTTGTCTTGGCTACCTAGAAGGGGACTCGAGGTTCGACACCCGACTCGGGCAGAGTTACGTTTACTGAGCGCCTAAAGGCAGAACGGAAAACCAACTCCTAGATTGGACCAAAGCGCCCTGAGCATGCTATAAGCATGAAAGTAACGCTATATAAAAGCTATAATAATAATAATCAAAACAACCAGAAGAAAGAAAAGACTTGATGGGAAGTTGAGTTCTAATGTAGGACTGTCAATAGAACTGCAATTCAAACGTGTTGCGACAGAAGTGCTGGACAGATTTCACATGGAGATGAAGGGAAGATTTCAAAGGCTGGAAAGAAAATGGATACCTTTGGGTTTCTTCTTGAACCAAGACACCTGTTACAAACTGTGCTACTTTTCCTGTTTGTATGATGAAATAAATGGAAAATCGCTTTTTCAATGATGTCATTGATGCACGAGCACTTTTCATCAACAAACCAGTAATACAATCACCAATAGACATATTGAGGAAACAGGCTTCATATGGTAATTACGTGTGCTCAAACCTTGCAACCTCCTCCGAATACCGCTAACTCAGGCCACTTCCATTACGTCATGTGAGAGATCATTCTCAAAGCTCAAGTTCATCAAAAGCTATCTCAGGAGCACAATGACACAAGAAAGGCTTATCATGGCTTTAATGTCAGTGAAGTCACCAATACTAGAAAGTATCGATGTAGTTGATGTTATAGATGTCTTTGCTGCACAGAATGCACGACGTGAAGCGATATCAATTGAGATTTGTCACTTGTGCATTATTTAACTAATAAACAAAGGTATTATTCATTAAAAGAGTCTTGATTACTTTTTGTTAAGTTTACTGATATACTGAACCAATTTGATTTGGGGCTTATATATTTTTGCGTACATTATTCCATGTCATATGTCGAATGTCAAAATGCAAGGGGCCCCCAAAGAGGTCAATCCCCCCGGGCCCCCAAATCCCTAGTTACGCCCCTGCCCATACCTCTAAAAACCTTTGATTTGTGATTATCATTAAAAATGTAATTGGTGTATGAGCTTACCAAGTAAACCAATTAGACCACTAAAGACATGAACACCTCTATATAAATTTAATTACATAGCTTATATCAACTGAGATGTATAGCTCCTCCTTCGTGATCAAAGATGAACACATGTCTCATTTCCCATGGTCTCGAAGATCAATGTAAAATCCAATCCTCGCTTTAAAAAGCCGGCCGCATGCGTATGGGTAGGTTTGGTCAGTTGCAGATAGGCCTGCTTCTTCTCTCAGCTTTTTGTTGGTTCAGCGCTCTATCGCCCTGGCCACTCTTCTTGCTTCCAATCTCGAGACTCCGAGACTCACACCTTCACGCCATGAGGAGCGATCGAGAGCTATTTCTTCCCAGTCGTGCATGTTGCTATCGCTTTCCTTGAAGGAGCTCTTGAGAGTGTCTTTATAGCGCTTTTATTGACCTCCCTGGAAGCGTTTTCCTGTTTTCCTGTGAAATAGTATCAGACAGGCAACACAAAATCCAAGCCAGGACAGCTATTATGTTCTCTTGTGTAATGCGTTGAAATGCTATGTCCCCAGAAATCTTTGACATGTCTCCTGTTAATCCTTGCTGCCTGGAGTGCCTATGCCGAAGGTTACTATTTTACGGATCGATGCGTCAACGCCACTTCACGATGTTATGACGACAATATTTTATTGGACTGCACGCGCCCGGAGGCATTCATCTCCTGCATTGAGTGAGTTGTTTCTTTGAACTCATTATGAAGGTTTGTTGAGAACTTAGTGGAATGGACCTTATGCCATTTTTATTGCAAGGCGGAGAGGGGGAGATTTTTGTTGTTGTACATGTACTAGTTATTGTAGGCTCAAAAGAGTAAATGCAAGTTTTTATTTTACTTTCCCCTTCAGCTGTCTCTTAGTCCATTTGGGCACCACACATGATATGTTGACTGTTTTTCTCCATTCCTCTATGTTTGTTTGTCTTTTTGTTTTTCATGCCAGGATTAGAGTCTCTTTCATTGGGATATTTGGCTGAGAAGCCAAGGCCTCTCGGCTAAGGCTAGGGGTACAAAATTTGAATCCCAATTCAAGCAGATTTGTTTGCTAAGGCAGCACGGCCATTTTTTTTTCCAGAAACTCCCCCCTCCCAACTGGTCCACTGGACCATAACACACTGAGAATGCCTTAGGCCGTGATTTACTGATCCCCTTTGCTGGTTTTGTCAAAAGTAAAAATTGATAATTATGTTTTTATGTTGTACTTTTCCATAAACATAATTAAAATTATCCAGAACCTCTACAAGGATGCCACTTGTGCGGTGTACTTCAACAATAATATTGGGGACTGGTTTAAAACCGCAGTTGGAGTTAGACAAGGCCGCCTACTTTCACCAACATTTTTCAATATCTTATGGCCACATTTTATATGCCTGTGAGTCTTGGACGCTGACTGCAGAGCTAGCGAGGAGGATTCTAGCAATGGAATTGAGATGCTACAGAAGGATCCTAGGTATCACATTCAAAGACCGCATCACAAACCAAGAGATTAGAGACCCCATGATGACCTGCTAACTATCGTAAAAAACGCAAGCTAAAAATCTATGGCCATATTACAAGATCTTTGGGGCTCGCAAAGACTTTCTTTCAGGGAACAGTACCAGGACCCCATGATGACCTGCTAACTATCGTAAAAAAAACGCAAGCTAAAAATCTATGGCCATATTACAAGATCTTTGGGGCTCGCAAAGACTTTCCTTCAGGGAACAGTACCAGGAAAAAGAAGAAGTAACAACATAATAGTATGGACGGGCCTGCCATTGAAAGAGGTTCTAACTAAGGCAAAAGATAGTGAGGAATGAAGAAAGACGGACGATGAATATTGAATGGTGATAGGTAAAGGTAAAAAAAATGATATGTATAGGTGCAAGTGGAGGTGAAGGTGTGGAAGAGGAGAAATCCAACATTTAACCACTTTGTTACTTTATCATTGCAGCATTTGTCAAGCGCATTTTCCTTGCTCAGATAGCATGCACAGGGTGATTTGAGGAAAGGTCATAAGGTGCTTAGCTAAAATACAGCTTGAGTCATGCCATAGTGTACATCGGGATTCACACTCCAGCTCCATCAATTACGTAACCAAGTGGTTTGTCAATCAGTAACATTGCTCAACGTTCGGGCTATTGGGACTAGGTTGTCCATTCAAACAGGTGTGATACTATTGAACGTCCTTACAACTTTCTTGAGATGTGCAAAAGACGTGAACTGAACGGTGGTTCTTTAATCGGGAGACATTTGAAAGACGGTCTAACTCTAGGATCGCATTGGGGATGACTTAATGAATTGACTTCAATCATCTTGTTGGCGAAACCTCTTGGGAAAGCAGTATGAAAGGTCCTACTTAAGAACTGTAACAACGTCAATTAATTTAATGATTTAATTTTTTAAACCAAGGCTTTAACTATCGATTAGGCATCCCTGAGTTTAAACCATAGACCAAAACATAAACTTGTATTTACTAAAGTAAATAGGCACATTGTTGACGAGGTAGTCTAGGTGTGGTAACATTTACCCTGACCTTTAAACTATGACATATAAGGTGACCTAGACCTATAGACAGAAGTGTTTAAGACCTTTCCTACACATTGACAGGAGCCTCTGCAGTTCCATGGAACAAAAAATGCTGCTCTCTTGGAAGTGTCTGCTAACGTTTTCAATTGAGAAGATCGCCAGCATGCGAGGCGTCAGCAGCCGCTGCGCAAGCAAAGCTCGAGAGTACAGTTTTAACTACATGCCCCGAATATTTCAATTGCTGTATCTGGCCTGTACACGGATCAACTCCGCCGGCGACATGGTCTTTTTCAACGAAAGGTAATCACAGTTTCCACAGTATTTAAAAAAATAATTTTGAGATGATTATTCATTATTTTATTTTAGAAGCACTACTCACAATTTGTAGGCTGCGCTGGGTCGGACACTTGACCACATACCACAAGGCGGTCATTTTCTTGAGCTGAGAGGAAGACGACGAAACAGGGATGCCCTCCCCACTCTGAGGACCTCCATGAAAGTGTGTGTGGGGGGATTTCATTTCGGGGGAGGGGGTTTGAAACCCAAACCCCTCCCTCTGGCTACGTCCATGGGCCCATTTGATGGCCCTAATTGGGTACTGGCCCACCGGGCATTTGCCCGAACGCCCATATAGCCAGTCCGCCCCTGGTAGAGAGTAAGTATGCAGATTTTTTGCTGCATAAGAAGGTTCGTGTGTCATCGAGAGAAAATGTTTTAAAATATATCGCTGTTTACTGAAATAAAAACATTGCATTTTGACATCACTATCCAGTGAGGACGAACAATCAGTGGATCCAAACTTTGTATTTCCTATTGGATTTCACATGCCATCTACATCAGCTTCATCGGGAGCTACACGGGAACAGAGACACAGTTGTTTTGAAATGTTTGAAGTATTTTCATTGGAAAACAATGGACTTTGTGTCAAAGATTCGAAACAAAAACTTGTTGAAATAAAGTGTCAATACAATAATTGTAATATTGACATTTTATTTAAGAATATCACTATTCATTATGAAGGAAGCTTTTCTCAACAGATCTAAAAACTTAAGAGCCGCAAAGCGATGCTCATTCTTGTCCAGTAAAAATATTACTGCCGCGATAGCACAAATATTGATACTAGTAGCTTTGAAATGAGCGGTTGAATTTAACATATCAGAATAGTAGAGCTCAAAATTCAAGAGGCTTAGAGCCGATTAAGAACTATTGGAGTATTTGTAAAAGTAGTTTTCCTAAGGATACTTTGTATACGTACAAGCATATTACAATATTAAATGAAGGCGCGAATCCTTGTTAAGACTGGGATTTTTTACACTTCGGGCTCTTTGAGCGTCTCTGAGTCCACACAGCTCTAATGGTTAACTGACATTAGTTGGGTAAAGTAAAGGTGGTTGGTCGTTGTGATAGCTAAGTAGACAGAGCTCAAACGATTAAACTAAAATTGGCTCTTTTAATCCACATTAATATTGTAATTTGTAAAGTTTGGCGACCACTGAACTAGCCCATCATTACAATGGAGTGTGATGTCCAGTGATAATAGAGTGTAAATCCTATCATGGAAAAGATATAATGTAAATTAATGACACATTTTAAAGAGAAAAATTTGTTTTGAAAGTGGTAATGGAGGCTGCCATTATTAGCCGTTAGCCCATGCTCTGGGTGACACCTTGCTTGTATTTCTAGGAGTTATATAGATCTTATTTTTTTAGACTAGAACAAAGAAGTAATGAAATTTTAGGATACGAGAAGAAATGAATAGTGCTTAAAATAAGAATATTTTGTTTCCTTTTAACGAAGCTCGACCCTGGCAGAACCAGCAAATGAAAATTAATTCATTTCTACAATAATAAAAACAAAGAAAATTTAAAAAATACTTTTTAAAAAACAAAGCTTATATTAAGTGCATCAATTAGTTCGGATCAGTCACGTAATTAAATTTGTAATCAGCCTTAAATGACAATCTATAAAGCAGAGTAATTCAGCTTCTACCACCACTTCAGTCAAGTATTTTTTTCTTATTGAAAAGGGACTAATTCATTTTATACCACCACTTCAGTCAAGTACTATTTCTTGCCCTAGTTTGAGATATCCAGCAAATTAATGTATTACCAAAAGTTAATTAACTCATTGGTTAATTTATTTCTATTGATTCTTGTGTTGTCTGGTAAAAGAAATAATTGCGCAAAATTTCAGCTTGATCCGAGATTGGGTGTCGGAGAAATAACGTGTACAAACTTTTAGCCAGGCAGACACACGGACAGAAAGACAGACTAACAGAGAGAGTTGATATAAGCTTTGTAAGAATAAAAATGGGCTTGTCTTTAAGTTCGTTAAAGAAGAGTGCGATGTTTCAGGTTGCTACGCAGTCCCAGCTGTGATCTACATATTTTGCCACATCCAGTGCGACCTAACTGTTGTCTGCCAGTTATAAGTTAAGCTCTTTTTTCGACATGGACGTGTGTCCTCGGCAGTAGGTTTCCTTTTGGTCTCATATGTGTATCCCGCGGCCTTTTTAAGAAATCTCCTGCCGTGTCATTTAGATATAGCCTGCTGCCAGGTGCTCTCTTCAGTGTTATTTAAAAGCAAACAGGTGCCTAAGCAGCTCTTTAAATTGGCTTCGGGGGCACCTCTGTTACGCCGACCACCTTTTAGCTCACCAAAGAAAGACTGCCCTTAGCATTCGGTCATATTACAATTGCTTTTGTTGTTTTTGCAAAGCTTATATCAACTCATTCCATCAATTTGTCTGTCAGATGCAAATTTTGTTCACCTTATTTAAAGCTATTTCTAGCACTTCCCATCATTCTCGGCTCAAGTTGAAACCCTATAATGCAATGAACTACTCCCAACAAAACATGAAGCAATAAAAAAAATATTAATTAATTGATTAAAAGGGACATACATCTTACAGTATTGAGATATATGTTTGTAAATGAGCAGTTCTTTCCCTAACATAGTTTTCAATTTTGTTTCAGTATTTTTTTTCTAACCCTATTTTCTCATCTACCACCACAAAAAAAAAGCTGCTCGGACAACGAGCTTGGGATGTTGGTGTTTGAGATTTGTGATCCCTGGAACCAGCCCTTGTCAGCGATCATCAGCACTCACTGTCAGCCTGACATCGACACCTGCCTGATGAAGCCTGTAGTAGACGAAGAGAAGACCGTGCCTTACAACATCACTAGCTGCTTGAAGAGGTCAGCTTCTTCTATCGTCAATACCAAAAGTTGTTAAGAGGCGGGGGAGAGGGAGGTAACAGAAACATCATGGAGGGGGAGGGACCGAGAAGGGTGGTAGGTGCGATGCGAAAGTTTTTCACATAAATCATACAATTTGTAGAATAAAATTACCTAAATCTGTTGAAATAATATATTTCCTTTATTTCTATTTTAGCACATTTTTGTATCACAGTGCCCCCCCCTCCCCACCCTCTAATCTACAATTCAGTCAGTAGTAAATAAAAAAACATTTGATGAGAGAGGGGGTAGTTAAGTGTTTCTATTCAACCGCCCCTTCTTTCATGTAGGGAGCGTGGAATGCTATAATGCATTATTGTAATGCCTCAGATACGCCCAGATGATAAGAAACAGTTGATGGCTAAGTGATATTCTTGAAGTCCCAATGACATATATATTGTAGTGGACATTTTGTATTAATTAAAATGACGCACCATTGGTGACCGACCGGGGGCGCACTCCACATTTTTAGGAAAAACGGCAATAGATCATGCAGTTTTGTAATGGGCTTGGTTGTTGTGAGTTCTTCCTCTTCTTTAACAAGAGCGGGCCCTGTTTGGTTCAAGCACCTGAGATGAACTCCTATTGAACAATCAGAGCAGGAAGGACTAGTCCTCCCGTAGTGCTCTGTCAAGAAACTTAGCCGTCCGGCGTAGTGCCTCATAGCTACCATACAAGTCGAGTGACTGCACAGGCAGGTCCCCCCTTAGCTCGCGGAGCTGGGGACACTCGTACAAGACATGCGACACTGTTTCGACGCTCTCTCCACAGTGACGGCATCGGGAGTCAAAGTTCGTGCGGAACCGGGCAAAGTATGCCCCAATAGTACAGTATTCCGTTCTGCACTGCGCAATAATTGACTGCACTGACCTCCTCAGTCGCCACCATGGATCGTCGCGATCTGGGTGACGCATGCGCTGCCAGATACCACGTGCTCTGTCGGATTCCTCCCAGGACTTTAACCACTTCTCATGAATGAGTGCCGTTGCTTGTAAGTAAGTGCTTGGTGCTTCGAGGTGTGTGGCAGCCAAAGCACCCTCCCTTGCGAGGGCGTCTGCCGTTTCATTGCTCCTCACGCCGCAATGTGAAGGCATGAAAACAACAGCTCCAATAGCTCGGCGGATGTTATCTGCGGCGCCGATTGCCTCTTCTATTACGGGCGACCCTCCCCCGCCGCCACCCATAGCTTGGAGCGAGAGTCAGTGACCAGCACAACCGTAGTGACACTAGTCTCGCGTTGGAGCATTCGGGCCCTAATGGCCTCGAACGCCCGAGTTATCCCTGTGAGTTCGGCATCCATGGAGCATGCGGCAGAAGTCGAAGGTACGATGGTTCGTTAGTTGGGAGAAATTTTGTCTGTTTTGTCGTAAAAATTGATCTTGTGGGTAAGGTAGAAAAGCTGTAACTAGAAGACGAAGAGAGGTCAGTATTTTGTTTCTTAAACCTTGGTAGAATTATTTTTTTTACTTCATTTATACTTAAATTTGGAATAACTGCAATGCAGATTTACCGCTTGTCAGCATCTAACTCTTTGGAGCTAGACACAAACATAAACATTGAAAAAATAATATAGATCTAGAGCCATGTCATAAATATGCATAAGCATGTTATGGTATCTAGCTGGGGTCACTTCTGTATATAACAGTAATAACACTTATCCATTTTTGTCAAATTTGAGTCAAAGTACATTTTTTTCTACCACCCCCGAACCCCTAATGACGCCACTCTCTCTCTCTCTCTCTTTCTCTCTCTCTCTCTCTCTCTCTCTCTCTCATTTCCTTGTCCCGATCGTCCCTCATGCAAAACGCGATATTCATAAAGAATGTGGTTTACTGTTTCGTCTTCCTCGACGCAGTGGCGGCACGGTGTGTCATAGGTCTCCTTCCACCGTCCAAAGTACGCGCCTATTGGACAGTGTCCGACTCGGAACTGGGCTAGGACGGCCTGTTCCGCACGGCTGAGCTCCCACCATGCGTCCTTTCGGTCTGGTCTACTCCACTGCTTATGAAGCGTCCCAACTGTCCTCAGACGAGTGGCGTAGCTAGGAATTTTCCATCATTTTGGGGCCCGGGGGGGGGGGGCTTGACCTCTTTCGGGGGCCCCTGCATTTTGAGTAATATTTAAATTTTAATGTAAGAAAGACTCATTTTGGTCCCCCCTTCAATTGGGGTCCCGGGGGGATTTTAACTTCTCCCCCCTCTTCCCCCACCCTAGCTACGCCACTGCCCCATACCCTTCCAGAAAAACTTAAAGAAAACATTTTCTGTCTAGACAGTGCAGCGCGACAGGCACTCAGTACCTCATCAACAGAAGACTGATGGCGACAACTGAGCTCAATGAAGTCTATCAGGATCTGGACACGGAACTTAAAACCTGCGCGTCCTTCATCGAATGCTACCACCAGAAGCGGCCCGTGCAGCTGCGGTGGTACGATGGCCTTGAGCTGAACTTCACTCTCTGCATGGGGGACGTAGACGTGTGGTTGCCGTGCTTCCAGGCAGAGTAATTTAGTTGTCTTAGTTTTTACTTTTATTCGATCTGTCTGTCTGTCAGTCTGTCTGTCTGTCTGTCTGTCAGAAAGTTATATTATGGCGGAAAAAAGCTTTTTTAGTGTATCCAGTGTAGAGAATGAAAGAAGTGTTGACAAACTAGGCTTTTTACAAGTAATATAGTCATTTGTATGCACTTCTGAGCACCGAGAAAATTTCTTAAAAAAAGATATTCCGTTTGTTTCTAGTTTTTTTTTGTTGTAATTTTGTCACAAATATTGAAGTTCAATTTAGCGTCATTGATATTGTTTATCCTGAAAAATCCCTAGAGCAAAGATTTCTACCTAGACTAAAGTCACTCAGTCTGTCTGGTCAAAATTCTGTGCACGTAATCAATCCGAAAATTAAAAAAATACTTAATAAATTAATTCGTTTGCTTAGCGCCTAAATGCAGCACCTCCTTGCAAATACCTCCTCCTACCAGTGGCAAAGCAAAGGGGGTGGGGATAGAGAGGGGTGATTCGAATTTGAAAATTACGCCGGGACTCCCCTTAATGGGGAACCCCTAATGAGTGTTGGTAACGTGTTTTTACATTAAATAGTACGCCATATCATGATGTCGAATGTCAAAATGAAAGGGCCCCTAGAGAGGTCAATTCCCCCCCCCCCCGGGTCCCCAAATCCCTAGCTATGCCACTGCATCCTACCCCTTACAGGTCCACAAAAGAGAATGGACCAGAGCGCTCTAAAGATGCTGTAGTATGAACGATAAGCTTTACAAACTGAATTTAAAAAGTAGGCTATTTTTATTTTGGCTTCGACTTTCTTCCCAGTAGTTTTGTATCGCGCGTTATTCATTCTGCATGCTTAGAGCGAGAAGAATTGATTTGGTCAACTTAGCACAAGTCAGAATTAAAACAAGCTTTGGATGGCTGTCTGGTCGTGCAGTTTGCGCGCTGGACTGTCGTTCAAACTTAACGATGGTTCCGTGTTCAAACTCTGCCCACTGCCATCCCCCGTCGTCCTGCAGGAGGTTTGGACTAGGAAACAAATTATTTTCAAGTCTGAAAGAATATCCGAAACATGTAAAACATTTTACAACATTTTACAAGCTTTTCAAACAAAAAAAAAGATGGATGAGATGTGTGGAGGAATGAGCTAAACAGACGTGGATGAGATGCGTAGAGGAATGAGCTAAGCAGACATGGATGAGATGCGTAGAGGAATGAGCTAAGCAGACGTGGATGAGATGTGTAGAGGAATGAGCTAAGCAGACGTGGATGAGATGTGTAGAGGAATGAGCAAAGCAGACGTGGATGAGATGTGTAGAGGAATGAGCAAAGCAGACGTGGATGAGATGCGTAGAGGAATGAGCTAAGCAGACATGGATGAGATGCGTAGAGGAATGAGCTAAGCAGACATGGATGAGATGTGTAGAGGAATGAGCTAAGCAGACATGGGTGAGATGTGTAGAGGAATGAGCTAAGCAGACATGGATTAGATGTGTAGAGGAATGAGGTAAGCAGACATGGATGAGATGCGTAGAGGAATGAGCTAAGCAGACATGGATGAGATGTTTAGAGAAATGAGCTAAGCAGACATGGATGAGATGCGTAGAGGAATGAGCTAAGCAGACGTGGATGAGATGCGTAGAGGAATGAGCTAAGCAGACGTGGATGAGATGCGTAGAGGAATGAGCTAAGCAGACATGGAGGACATGCGTAGAGGAATGAGCTAAGCAGACATGAATGAGATGCGTAGAGGAATGAGCTAAGCAGACGTGGATGAGATGCGTAGAGGAATGAGCTAAGCAGACGTGGATGAGATGCGTAGAGGAATGAGCTAAGCAGACATGGAGGACATGCGTAGAGGAATGAGCTAAGAATGGCAGGATGGACAGACCCAACATAATGGAATTGTATAGAACAGAGCAAAATACTGTTGCAGCCCTTTCACCGCTGTGGGTCTAATGGATTATGTCAGTGGGGCTCCTTTTTGACAGCACACTTCACACGCTGGTAGTGTCTTGACAAGGATGGCTGCCTGGTCGTGCGGTTTGCGCTCTGGACTGTTGTTTGGACTTATCGATGATCCCGGGTTTAAACCCTGCCCGCTCTCATCCCCAGTCTTTTTGCGGGAGGTTTGAACTAGGAAGTAAATCATCTTTAACTCTAGAAGAACATCCGAAACATATAAAACAAACATTTTCTTTTACAAGCGAACACATTTCGTTGTGTAACCCTTTGAATTATATCAACGCTTTAAAAGTGCTTGATACCAGCTGACAAACAAATGAACATAAAAACATTTTGTCTCTGGTCAGGGAAACACGAAGAGCTCGGAATCTCAACGAGCGAAGTAAATAATGTTGTTTGTGACGCCCTGTGACCACCCTCCCCCCCTCCCCCAGACATCCTTGCGGAGCAAATAGAAGGTTGAATTTTTTTTTTCCTTGCAGGGAGAACATCAAAGTGTGCAACGCGCAAAGACTGTTTTCAGCCCTCGGTAACTTATGCTTTGACAGGACCATGGCGGGCCTCGGGATCAGTTTCCAGTGCGATCGAGAGTTGAGCTTATGCACGCAGTCACACAGGCTCCGTTCTGCTTACGTGATCGACCATCTTCTAAGCTGCATCAGGTAACAGTGGATATCTTGGTTCTTTTATTCAACAGCTGTGATGCTCAAATTACGGCCCGCAAGCCATATCAGGCCCATGACGCATTACAATCTGGCCTTTCGAAACTTCTACCGGAAGTGCATTAATGAGTTCGTTTGAGCTCGAAAATTTTTTTTTTTATTGCATTGATACATGTGTTGGCAGAAATGCCTCCTTTTCTCTCACCTTTTATTTGGAGATCTGCGTCTTTGCTGGTGGCTGATCTCCTCGCCTCGTATCTTGAAATACCGACATTTTTGCAAACTTTAGCGAAGAGGAACAAGCTTTTTTAAGACTCGCTTCATTTTAGGAATTTAGTGCCAGATCACAGAGGTACCTCTTCCCACAGAGCCGAGCAAACGTAAAATTAGATAAGATTAGATTAGACCGACCTTTAGACAGATAGATAGAAAGAAAGATAGAAAGAAAAATGGACAGACAGATAGACAGACAAACAGACAAACAAACAGACAGACAGAAAGATAGACAGACAGACAGACAGATAGACAGTCAGACAGACAGACAGATAGATAGATAGATAGATAGATAGATAGATAGATAGATAGATAGATAGATAGATAGATAGATAGATAGACAGACAGACAGACAGACAGACAGACAGATAGATAGATAGATAGATAGATAGATAGATAGATAGATAGATAGATAGATAGATAGATAGACAGACAGACAGACAGACAGACAGACAGACAGACAGACAGACAGGTAGATAGATAAACGTTTATACCATTGATTGTTTCAGTAACCGTTGTACTTGGAATGAAAAACAGAAGATCGCTTCCGGGATCCGCACAGCTGTAAGCCGACTGGGCATGGTGGTCTATCGCACCTCGAGAGCGGTGCCCACCTGCTACAGGGAAATAGTGTATGGCCTGTCCGATCATATCAGGACACCGAAGATGTACGACGCCAGGACAATTGCCCAGCATTCCTGTTTCATGATGAGCTCGCGACACGTCAGAGATTGTTTATTTTCGTAAGTCTAACGAAGCAGCTCCAGAAAGGGGGAGAACAACACGATTTTAGTTTCGGTGTCGTCTGTCACGGGTCTGTGTTATCTCCCCATATGTTTCTCAAGCTTAGAAAAACTAAAAGAGCTATATAAAAATTATATTTTTTTTAACCAGACAGTGGAACTCTGTTGAACCTCGGCTAACGACCTAAATCCGTTCTGGAAAGTTATACTGTTCCCGAAATGTTAGGTATCTATTACTAGGCCCGATCGACTGTTAAGCGCTTCCGAGGTGTGGAATGAAAACAAACGGAGGTAACACTGAACGTAATGCTGGAACTGATAACATCTGGCGAAAGGCCGAACAATCAACAAAGTTAGTGGACTCTGGTGTTGAACCTCAAACACGTTTAATAATCATGAAGGGAACCGTCGAATGTCACCTACTTCTAGCCGATTATAAAATGCTTCTTATTTCTACGTTGTTATGAAAGCGTCTTGTTTATGTCGGCTTGTATTTCGTTCTTACTTTTTTTAAACTAATACGTCATCGTCATTAAGTAAAAACTCCCCCCCCCCCACTTCCGAAACAAATAACTAATTCCTAAGCGTTCCATAACACGACACACTAATATATGAAAGTTACGAGTAATGTAGTAAAAGTAAAGTATCCCTTTCAGACCTTGGGATCTATAGAGCAGATCTCTAGGGCAGATCTCTAGGGCAGATGATATAAAGCTCATCTTTTTCTATGGTTAACGAGGTTGACATATGGCCAGAACGACCTACAACCTTTACTTTGCCCACCTAATCCCAGGTACACATTAATGCTAAGGTGGACTCAGGAACGTCCTAAAAAGTTCAGAAGTTCCAAATGTTAACCTTTGCCCTAAACTGGAAACCGAGACCCTCGGCTTGAAACCAAACACTCATGCAACACGCCCGCTGCAGGTTATATGGATGCTAACAACTTCTCGCTGTTTCTCGTTTCTATACACAAGCAATGACGTTTCTACTTCTTCTATTGTTTGACGCCCATTGCGTTGTTCAAGTACTCAACAATCCTATCCTAACATTAGTTTCTTTAGTCTGTTTCTTTGGCTTGAAAGATCATCAAGAGAGTCGATTTCGACATGCCGTATTTGGCGGGGATATCCGACACACGCATGCCTTCTTCATAGTCATACTTTTAATTCATTTCCTTTTTTTTTTAATTCACTTGTAGCCAGCTTTCTTTTCATGACTTAGCTATCATTTCTCTTGATGTATCATTTCTCTTGATCTCCTTAGGATCCAAGATTCTCCACAACTTTGTTACGGTCTTTAAAAAAAAAAGTTGCATTTTCCACTTTTTGATTATTTCAAAGTGAACCTTTTCTTTTTTAGCGGCCCCCGTAAGGGGAAAAAGCCGCTATTAGGTTTGTGCAAAATGTCCGTCTGTCCGTCTGTCACACTTAGATCTCGAAAACTAGAAGAGATATGAAAAATATTATTTCATCATTAAATGCGGCTTGAAAAGTTTAGGTGCAACGGCTACTTTTGGTTTTCTAAAAGCAAACCGTTTAATTTATAAAATTAATTATGCAAGCGATTTTTTCATAAAAATCCACCAATTCTAAAACAATTACGTAAATGTAAGGGAGGCAATGTTACAATATGCTAACAAAGATGGACAATTTTTGTGTATTTTCAGTATCACTAAGTCAAATATATTTTTAAAATGTACAGGAAATGTTTACAACAAATATAAATAATAGTTAAAGATGTTTTTTCTGGTCAACTAGCTGCTAAAATTAAAAGAAAACATGTCTGTTTGTTTATAAAGGCTAATAATGCACTTTGTATGTAAATATCACGCACATTTTTTTAAATGGACCTTTTATGCTGCGATTCCTTAAACTTTTTTTAAAAAATCAGATTATATTTATTTTTTGTTTAGTGCCCCCATCCGAATAAAAGAAGATTATTTTTATGCGTTTTGTCTGTTCGTCGGTCTGTCCGTCACGATTAGATTAACAAATAAAACTAGAGGCTATTGTAAATCAGTTTAACCTTTACTTTTCAATTCAGAAATATTGCAATAGTTTTAAGTATCTATAATAGATTGTTCCGGATGTTTTGTGAAAAACAAATCAATGCCAATGAATATTTGTTTGCTCTTCTAACTTATATTAGATTTTATTTCCATGCTTAAACGTTGCAAGAAACACACGATCTTTAATATATCGTTCCGGTTTTTTAATGTAAATAGCATATAAATGCTAAATAAAAATATCTATACTGATTTATATTTCATTAACTATAAAGTTGTTCCGGATCTTGTTTAATAAAAAATAAATTATGTCAAATGATTGTTTGAAATCGCATAATTGACTAATATTACACTTATATTCTTTGACACTACGTCACTATAGTTTATGTATCAATATCAATTGTTCCGAATTTTTAACTAAAAACAAATGTATGTCAAATAATTTTATTTTTTTCAAAAATATCGACAATAGGTTATTCAGGATTTTAAAATATGAAAGTAATTTACCAGAAACGATTATTGAAAATCAATTTTTAGAATTATTTTACAGTTAATTTTCTTGCTGAAACATAATAAAAGTTGTTTAATCGGTAAAGCATCGACCTACATTACCTTAATTTTCTTACAAATCGTCGCCAAAAATGATCCGAATTTTATATGAAAAATCTAATAACGCTAATAATGTTTGAAATCCATCTTCAAATAAATAAAACAAATAATTTTCTCATTTACGAAAATTGGTTGTTCCGGATTTCTTATGAAAAATAGTTTAACTCTATTTATGTAAAATCGCACTTCTCTCTTACACTACATTTAACTTTCTAACTAAATCGTTAGAAAATCCAATTATCGTTAATATTATGCTCCGATTTTTAAGGAAAACAACTTCCTAACACCAAAGTATTGTTTGAAAAAATCTCTATAAGACTATGGTACATCTAATTTTCATAACAGACCATCCCACAAATTTAATTAACGGCTTTTGATTAATCTAGAATTCTTATTTTCTCTCCTATAAATATATAAACATCCGGAACAATCTATTATAGAAACTTAAAACTAATGCGATGTTTCGGAAGGGAAATTAAATTTTAATCAGATTTTCAATAGCTTTTAGTCTTTTTTTTTCTCGCTATTAACATAACGGACAGACAGACTGACAGACAAAACAAAAAAAAGCGTCTTTAATCCTTTTATATATATATATATTAAGTCTAACTAGCCCATCAAATGAAATGCTAAAAGAACAAATTCGGTGCACCAATGTCTATGATCCCTCGAGAAGCTTCTCGTATAGAAGACATTTTTTAGTCTAACTAGGACGTGTGACGTAATGGAATTTTTTTCCTTTGACGTCGTATGGAGTTAATTCTTTAAATGAAATGCTAAAAGATCTCACTCGGTGCACCAATGTCTATGAACACTCGACAAGCTGCTCGTATAGATGACATTTTTTAGTCTAACTAGGCCGTGTGACATAATGGAATTTTTTTCCTTTGACGACATATGGAGTTAATTCTTTAAATGAAATGCTAAAGATCTCACTCGGTGCACCAATGTCTATGAACCCTCAACAAGTTGCTCGTATAGATGATATTTTTTAGTCTAACTAGGCCGTCTGACGTAGTGGATTTTTTTCCTTTGACGTCATATGGAATAAATTCTTTTAATGCTTAAACAACTCGGTATAGTAGTGTTTATTAAACCTCGTAATGTGACTCGCATTTTAAAGACATAATAGCTAGATTTAGATCTAATCTAGATTTTTTGTACTAGATCTAGTGTTCTATTTACACTAGAGCTAGATTTTTTATTTTTTACACTAGATCTAGATTTTTTTTCTTACACTAGAGCTAGATTTTTAAAACTAGATTTAGATTTAAGTTCTAATTAAAATCATTATAGAATCTAGATCTAGAATTTCTTGGTCTAGTTTGTTGTTTTACATGGACGACGGGGGATAGGAACGGGCAGGGTTTGAACCTGGGACCATCGATGAATCCAAACGACAGTCCAGCGCGCAAACCACACTACCAGACAGCCATGATTTAGACTAGATCAAGATCTATAATTTTAATTTCTAGGCTTAAAGTGTAGATTTTTATTTCTAAAGTCTAGATTGTCAATATGTCAATATTGCAATGTTATAAAATACTAAAACTAATCTAATATTTTAATATTTCATATTGCAATTAGTCTATTAATTGATTATCTAGTGTTTTTTTTTATATAAATCTTATCTAAATTACATCTACATTATCCCAAATATATATTTTAGATCTAGATCTAGTAGATATAGATATTAAGAGTGCTAAATTAGTAGTTTAATTTAGGTAGATCTTTATCCTCATTCTAGTTCCATTTCAATGAAAATGCTCAATTAGCTAAAATCGCTCTTCTGACATATTGTACATATCCGGTAGTTGTCATTCCGTAATGTGTAGGTATATTATCAATAGTAGGCTTTTAGTTTGTAACCAGTTTGTCATTAGAATAAGAGCAATGCATGGTCGTGCGGGTAGCGCGCAGGACTGATTATCTCTACGGTCTCGGTTTCATACCCTGCTCGATGCCATCCTCAGTCGACCAGTGAATATGCGGATCCGACAGGGATCCGTCTCCCACGGGGGCCGCCTCTGAGTTTGTGTGGTAACACAAACTCTCTCTGTAATCTTGTTATTCAATACCTCTATTCAAATCAGATCTTAATGGAACCAGCAGAAACCTAAAAACATGAAATAGCGCTTAACAAAAACAATTGGTAAAAAATATTATTAGTCGCACAGATTTAATGTTGTTTGGTCAAGAGTCTAGATCTGTTAGCTGATCCAAACTAATTGATGCATTTCGTATTAGCTTTTTTTTTTTTAAATATTTTTTTTTCTTGTTACAAAGCTTATATCAACTCACTCTATCTGTAGGGTGAAAGGTTTGTACATGTTATTTCTCACACATCCAATCTCAGATTAAGCTGAAATTTTACACCTGTGTACAAAATTTCATGCAAAACTGTTTGGCGGTTCCAGTGATCTTTTGATAGATGAATGAATCCGTCAGTCGGGAAGTTGTATTTCACAAATATGTATGAATTGAATCGATATATGTGTTATTGTGGGAAAAGATAACACTCCTTTGATCTTTTGACAAAGCTTATTTCAACTGACTATGTTTTCCTGGTAAAAAGTTATTATACGTTATTTCTCCGACACCCAATCTCGGATCAAGCTGAAATTTTGCACTTTACCTGAAAAGACAGGAATCATTTTAAAAAATTAACCAATTAGTTAATTAACTATTGGTAATAAATTATTTTGTTTGGCATCTCAAACAAGGGAAAGAAATTGTAATTGACTAAAGTGGTGGTATAAGCTGAATTGGTCCCCTTCCTATGTCGTCTATGTCTTGATGAATACAAACCTGAAAAATAGGACGAGGCTATAGAAACAATAGATAACTAGACGATCTTTCATGTTCATAAGCTCTCCACTAGCAGAGTGGTTAACGAGTTGGCCTGAGAAGGCTTGAACCATGAGTTCAAATTCAAGCCGTTCCCCCTTTTTATTTAATTTTCATAGATGTTTTTTTTTAATTATTGTTAGTATTGATCTATTACAAATTTAATTACATGTCTGATCCAAAATGATACAAGTAAGCTTAACATAAGCTTTGTTTTTTATTTATTTATCTTTTTTTGCGGGGGGGGGGGTTAGGGTTAGGGTTAGGGTTAGGGTTAGGGTTAGGGTTAGGGTTAGGGTTTAGAAATAACGTTTCACTGTCCTGTTAATGGTATATCAATTAAAAAATTAAAGTTCAGTAGCTCTTCTTATTAAAAAATTAGAACTGCTCACTTACAGGATTGTCGTTCCTATCTCACTTCTGTTTATGTTGATGTTGCCCTAGAGACGACCATGGTAAACGAGTTGTCATACCTGACGATGACATTTCTCTGATGATCCGAAGAAGTAAGCTGATCAGACAGGCGTGTTACGGTCTACCAGGGGTGCTGACTCTGGTTTGCAGTACAGACGTCTTAAGATGTATTGACAAAAATATCACCAAATGCGATCGGTTGCTCGATCAAAAGAATTGCCTACGGTGAGTTGAATTCGTATGGTGCTCACGCAGGGGATAGAGTCCTAAGACCTAAACACAACTGCATAAGATTCCATACCACAGTGTTCCCGAAGTTCCCTTTTACACATATTCGAATAATTGGTCGGAACGCTTCCATTTTATTTTTAGGTTTGACTATTTCCTATTTGTTTAAGTAATACAATACTTAAACATTGATGTAAATTAAATAATATTATTTATTTGTATTCATGATAATAATAGCAATGTCTTCGATTTCGAAGATTTAAGATGAGCAACGTGTTTCACTACTCAAACCCAGTTGCGACCTGCATATTTTGCCCCAACTGATGCAGACAAATCCGTTGTCCACTGCGGGTCTATTTAAGTGTTTCTGTGTTCTTGTGCGCCAGTCCTCTACAAGTCCTTTCCTCTGGGCCTTCGTGAGAGCTGTCTGTTTCAGAGTTCCATCTGCTGCCAGCTACTTTCAATGATGTCGAAATAACAACCTGAGTGATCATCTGTAACAACCATAAAACTAAAAGACATTTTTTTCACATACGAAAAAAAAAATAAAGGTCTAATGACTATGAAAGTATTGTCGCCTTGATGTGCAGAGCTTCTCGATATCACGCACGATGTGGATAATCTGAAGTCTATTATTTGTTTTGGCGTCAAGCCTGTTTTAAAGCTTTGATTTGGTTGCAACATATTAAGATAATCATGCACAAACAGTGAGTAGGAAAATGAAGGGAAAAAAAAACTTGTTACGAAACATTGTGGCACTCTTCAAACCAGTGAAAATCCCCCAGGGCCCTACTTGAAGGGGGGAGCAAAATGTGTGTCGGAATATTTTTTTTTTACATTAAATATTACTCCAGTGCCATGTTTTCTTGCTATTCATGTTGTTATGTAAATTAGTGACCATGTTGCATGTATTCCACACATTTATATATTTATTAAGTTCATTATCTCATGGCATGATGTCGAATGTCAAAATGCAGGGGCCCGTAAGGAAGCCAAGCCCTCCTGCCCGGCCCCTTAAATTCCTAGCTACGCCATTGCTTCAGACACAATTCAACCATAAATCATTTCATGGCTGATCTTTGTTTCAGAGAAGATCAGTTCAAAGCTCATAGTGGTGTTAATAAAATCAATTCATTAAGCTAATAAAGTCAATTTTCCGATACACGGTGCCGCCACTGCGTCGAAGACGACGAGACAATAGAGCACATTCTTTATGAATGCCGAGCTCTGCATGGGGGACGATCGGAACAAGAAATTGGTCCATGTGCGGCAAGAGGTCTGTCCTTGTACGGGGATAAGGCGACTTTAGAACTCACTGCCCGCTTCCTCTTCCTTGCTCTAAGGGAGTAATTCTCCGAATGGTTTGTTACTAATGAGGTTTCTGATTCGTGGTTTCTGATTCGTGGTTTCTGATTCGTGGTTTCTGATTCGTGGTTTCTGATTCGTGGTTTCTGAGTGTACGTCTGAAAGCTGACACAAGTAAAACTATTTACTGATAATATCAACAAACGGATACTAATGCTGTACAAACCAACACGACAAGAAGGATGGGGAAAAATTGTAATCTAAGACACTGTATGTTTAGTATTGTACGTCACATTTTATTCTAAGGTAAATTCACTAATTTTGCTTCCCTCGATTAACTAATTGTCTATAATATAAATGTTATTTTAAATAAATCAATATATATATAACTGCATTGAATCATACAAGTGTATGATATTACAGCGCTAAACTATATAGTTCTATAATATAACTGCACTGAGCCATATATAACATTGAAATAACTGCACTGAACCATATATGTTGATGATATAAATGCACTGAACCATATAAGTTTATGATAGAACTTCATTTAACCGTATATCTCTAAAATCTAATCTAATCTTTTTCTAGGCTCTATTTTGTCTTTCATTTAGTTCCACTGCCCTATACAATATATACAGTTGACGCTGTACCCTTTGCTCTGATGCATTACAGGAAGAAATGTAGCGAACGAGAGACGGACTACATCCTGTCTGAAACGTGCCGCGGTATCAACTATGTGAGGAATCTGAGAGCGGTCATTGGTCAAAACTTTATCATATGCGCCAAACGTATCATACGTTGTCTGGACGCCATTCATTTGCCTGGGGACGAGTGGTATAATGCGGATAAGGTGGAGGAAATAGTCTGCAGTGTTATTCATTCCTGGAACTTTCAGATCTGTGTTCAAAATGGGTAGGTATGATCATGGGCGTAGCCAGCGGGTGTTATTAGGATTCACCTCCCCCCCCCCACACACACACATACCGAAATGAAATCTTCCCCGCAGGGGGAGGGTGGTGGAATTTTGTGACTTTTGTTTCTCTCTATAATTTTGTTTATTTCAGATGAGATTTTAATTTTAAACTATCACAGCCAATGGTGGTTTTAAGTTTAAAGGTTTTGAGGTTAAGCCCCCCCTTCCACTTCAATAAAACAAAAAAATAAAACAAACGACAGCCACAGAATTCATTGAGCGTAGTTAACCCTCCCCCGGATGCTTGGTGACGTCAGGGGGGTTAGTTTAAGTTTAAAACCCCCTTCATAGAATTTACAGTTTAAAACCCCCTCCAGCTGTTTTGAGGTTAAAACACCATCTTCAACTTTAAATAAAGCTAAAACTCCATTATTAAGGGCAGCGAATTTTCATTGACCTACGATTTTTTAAATAGAGAAATAACGTGTACAAACTTTTTACCAGACAGACACAGTGAGTTTATATAAGCTTTGTAAAAAAAACTGAGTTACCTGTTTTACATTTTAAAACCGGAAATTCAAATGCATCTTGTGCATACGTTTATCAATAAGCAACTCAATATAGTATTGATCTTATAATTTGTCTCGATAATCACACGATCTGTCGCGTTTATCTCTTGATTTGCTTAGCTATCGTCATTTGAAGCGTAAATTAAAGATTACTTCGCACTCGTGTGTTACGTTGATCACTTGATATGTCGCAATGATGTGACAATTTTGTTGAGTAGATCTCACGATCATTTTAGTTGGCATCGCGTTAATCTCGTATCACGTCGTTCTCCTCTCAAATTAATCAGAAAATGTATAACGTTAATCTTTTAGCTGTATCACGTTGATCTTTTAGCTGTATCACGTTAATCTTTTAGCTGTATCACGTTGATCTTTTAGCTGTATCACGTTAATCTTTTAGCTGTATCACGTTAATCTTTTAGCTGTATCACGTTGATCTTTTGGCTGTATCACGTTGATCTTTTAGCTGTATCACGTTGATCTTTTACCTGTATCACGTTGATCTTTTACCTGTATCACGTTGATCTTTTACCTGTATCACGTTAATCTTTTAGCTGTATCACGTTGATCTTTTAGCTGTATCACGTTGATCTTTTAGCTGTATCACGTTGGTCGAGTATTTAGCACGTCGATCCCGCAATGTTTCACGTTGCTCTCTTCACACTTATCTGTATCACGTGTATCTCGCAATTTATCGCATTGATCATGTAAGGTAGCACGTTGATTTAATAATGTATCTCGTAAATCTCGAATCACGTTGTTCTAGTAATGTATAGCGCAAATTTTGTATCAAGTTGATCCTGTTACGCATCAAGTTGATCTTGCCGTGTATTAAGTTGATCTTGCAATGTATTAAGTTGATCTTGCAATGTATCAAGTTGATCTTGCAATGTATCAAGTTGATCTTGTAATGTATCAAGTTGATCTTGTAACGCCTCAAGTTGATCTTGTAAAGTATCAAGTTGATTTTGCAATGTATCAAGTTGATCTTGCAATGTATTAAGTTAATCTTGCAATGTATTAAGTTGATCTTGCAATGTATCAAGTTGATCTTGCAATGTATCAAGTTGATCTTGTAACGCCTCAAGTTGATCTTGTAAAGTATCAAGTTGATTTTGCAATGTATCAAGTTGATCTTGCAATGTATTAAGTTAATCTTGCAATGTATCAAGTTGATCTTGCAATGTATCAAGTTGATCTTGCAATGTATCAAGTTGATCTTGCAATGTATCAAGTTGATCTTGCAATGTATCAAGTTGATCTTGCAATGTATCAAGTTGATCTTGCAATGTATCAAGTTGATCTTGAAATTTATTGCGTAGATCTCTTAATGTACCACAATCCAGTCTTGTATGCGTCGATGTTTTTAGGTCATTATGTAGCCACGAAGCTTACATGTCTCTTGTAATGGCTGCCTGCAAAAGAGTTGCAGATACCAACGGGGTACCTGGCTCTGACTGTCTTCAACAAGCTAAACTCTGCAACTTTACTTTTGAAAACTCGTGTTTGGACCTGGACAACGAGAATATGACTTGCTTAAGGTCAGAGTTCAAAGGATATATATGTATATGAATCAGTGAAAAGATTTAATTAATTAATTAATTAGTTTTAAGTTTTAAAATGTACTAAACTACGGGAAATGGTCATGGTGGTTGAGTAGTTAATCGCTCGGCTTCCGAACCTTGCGTCCTGGTTTCGAATCTCGGTGAAGACTGGGATTTTGAATTTCGGAAATTTTAGGGTGCCCCTGAGTCCACCAAACTCTAATGGGTGGCTGACTTGGAAAGTAAAGGCGGTTGCTTGTTGTGCTGGCCACATGACACCCTGCTCGTTAAACATTGGCAATAGAAACAGATGCCCTTTAGATTGTAAGGTCTAAAAGGGAAACTTTTTCTTTACTTCAGCTACGTAAAGATAGGCCTAGTGTAGAGTAATAGGCCGTACGCTAACAATTTTAAACGAACTATAAAACCTTCTGTTTTTGTAAGTACTTGAATTGCTCAGCGGCTAATACGACTGCCTAGCATCATGGAGCTCGAGCTTGAATTCAGACTCGAGGAACATTCTTTTTCTTTAAAAAAAATTTTTTGTTTGAAAAGGCAGCACGGAAACCTTCTCACAGAAACACTCTCTCTGCCCTTACATGTCCACAGCAGTAATGAAACAATGAAGCCGTAGTTCACTAAGAATGCTATAAATTGAAAGTTGCACCCAAATTATTTTTTTTTAAATTCCCCCATCTCCCCCCCCCCCCCCATTTATTGTTACTAGTCTAGCTCAGGGATGCCAAAACTTTTGAGTCCGTCGGCCTATTTGTGTTCACTGCGAATTCAGATGCACCATACTGATTTATACTCCCTGTTACTGTTAGTCCTTAAAAGTATTTGATCATTTTAATTGAATATTTGTCATTGTACCTATACTATATGAACACATCCATCCATCCATGACACACTTATACCTAACGTTCTCAATAGATAAACAGAGACTGAAATTAGGAACAAAATATTTGTAAGAAATACATATATAAATAATGTTTTTGTAAACAACTTTTCCACATCTCTCCCTCTCTCCACCACTCTGTCTCTCTCCTTCTCTTCCTTTCTCTTCCTTTCTCTCTCTTTCTCCTCCACACTCTCCCCAGCTTTCTCCCTCTCTTTCTCTCTCCACCTATTTCTATCTCCATCTCTCTCTCTCTACCTCTTTGTCTCTCTCTCCACCTCTCTCTCTCTCTCTCTCTCTACTTCTTTCTCTCTCTCCAATACTCTCTCTCTCTCTCTCCACCTACCTCTCTCTCTCTTTCTCCTTTCTCTCCACCTCTCTCTTTCTGTCTCACTCACCACCTTCCTCTCTTTCACTCTCTCTCCCTGTCTCTCTCTCTACTCTCCTTTTCTCTCCACTTCAGTCTCTTTCCCCGCCTCTTTCTTTTTCTCTCTCTCCAACTCCCTCTCCACCTCTATCTCCACTTCCCTCTCTCTCTCTTTCATCTATCTCTACTTCTGTCTCTCCCTCCATCTCCCTTTCTTTCCCTCTCTCCACTTCTGTCTCTCCATCTTTCTCATTCTCTCACGCTCTCCTCACCACTCTCTCCCCCTCTCCCCCCCTCTCTCTACGAGACAGAGACACACAAACACTCTTCCAAATATTGCTATGTCTTGTTCCCAGACAGGTGTGCACTGAGGACAACGTCCGCTACCTTCGTTTCAAGGCTTGCAAAGTGCACGAGTTCCTGGGCTTGGGGGTCTACCACATGGCTCTACTCTACCCGCCCAAGTGCGCCGTGGCCGTGCTGCAGTGCCTCAACATCAGCAATCACTGGTTTGAGCTCCTCGCTAGTCACCGGTATCTATGTTCTCTGTTGGCCTCTGAAGAGCTCACTGATTGCACAACGAGGTCAGTGTGTCTCTCACATTTAATGTACTGACGCTTTCTGAATTCATTAAATGACAATGTCTTTGGTTCCAAAGATTAAGGATGAGTGCAGTGTTTCACCCAATCACGACCTGAATATTTTACAACACCTGACGAAGACAAAGACATTGACCGGCCAGCAGGGGCGTAACTAGGGATTTGGGGGCCCGGGGGGATTGACCTCTTTTGGGGCCCCTTGCATTTTGACATTCGACATATGACATGAGATAATGTACGCAAAAATATATAAGCCCCAAATCAAATTGGTTCAGTATATCAGTAAACGTAACAAAAAGTAATCATCAAGACTCTTTTAATGAATAATACCGTTGTTTATTAGTTAAATAATGCACAAGTGACAAATCTAAATTGATATCGCTTCACGTCGTGCATTCTGTGCAGCAAAGACATCTATAACATCAACTACATCGATACTTTCTAGTATTTGTGACTTCAGTGACATTAAAACTATGATAAGCCTTTCTTGCGTCATTGTGCTCCTGAGATACTTTTTGATGAGCTTGAGCTTTGAGAATGATCTCTCATGACGTAATGGAAGTGGCCTGAGTTAGCGGTATTCGGAGGAGGTTGCAAAGTCTGAGCACACGTAATTCCCATATGAAGCCTGTTTCCTCAATATGTCTATTGGTGATTGTATTACTGTTTGTTGATGAAAAGTTCTCGTGCATCAATGACATCATTGAAAAAGCGATTTTCCATTTATTTCAACATACAAACAGGAAAAGTAACACAGTTTGTCATAAGCGTGTCTTCATCTAACAGGTGTCTTGGTTCAAGAAGAAACCCAAAGTTATCCATTTTCTTTCCAGCCTTTGGAATCTGCCCTTCATCTCCATATGAAATCTGTCCAGCACTTCTGTCGCAACACGTTTGAATTGCAATTGTATTGACAGTCCTACATTAGAACTTCCCATCAAGTCTTTTCTTTCATATGGTTGTTTTGATTACAGGGAATCCATAGTATTCACTACCTTCTTTTGCTTTTTCGATGGATTGGGTTTTTGTCAGTTTCTCATCTTTTTGCAGAAAGCATGAAAGGGTACTAATTTCTTTAGCAGATTCCCGTATATGCAGTCCAGACTTTTGTAGTTTCTTCCGAACTATATTAATTGGGCACAGGAGCTTTGACCAGAATTCAAGATAGGCAAAAAATTCGTAATTTTCCACTGCATGAAGAAGATTCTGTGGCATTACGTCATTGTTGGTTGTTTATGTTTTGTGCGAAAGCAAAAGGATTCAGATTATACAAAAGTGGGAAAGATCCATATCTCGTTATGCTCGAGTATAGAAATACTCCGATAAGTGGACTGCCGTATTCACCATCACAACTGCTGACGAGAAGAAGACTCAGGGAATCATTCCAACTGATCATAAACTATTGAAACCATTGGTAGCTGAAAATGCAGAGACATTACTCAACGAACGACAAATGAAAAGCTAAGTGAAATACGATGCAAAAGCAAGACTACCTCAAGATTATTCTGTCGGAGAGTTCGTCTAGGTCAAACGTGGTAGAAAGCAGTTGTCATAAAAAAAACATTCAGCACCCAGATCTTACATCATAAAGACAAACGGAAAAACATACAGAAGAAATCAACGCTTTTCGAATAAGAGTTTCGATGAAGACATCTCTGGGTACTATGATACCGATGAAGACAATGAACTGCAAACTGTTGCTACAAACGAAACAGACAGTTATAGACCAACGTCTAGAGAACTTGTTCAGTCAAGACAACCAGAAGTGGACGAATTGTTAAAGTTCCTAGTAGACAGTGCCGGTCGCAGTGGGCGCCGCGCTTTCATAGGCCCCGCGCTAATTCCAAGTGTACATTATTAAATTAAACAATTATAACGTATATAAAATAACAGGGTTTTCGCGACCTCCTGATTTTTCAGGGCCTCCAGGAAATCTCATGAAATCGCAAAATATACGATAAAGTCCTGAACTTTTTTTGAATTTATTCAAATCTCCTGAAGAATAGACGAAATTGACGTTTTGGGGTGCCAATAAATAAAAAGTGGCATTGCGAGGCTGCGAGCTTTCATTTGATAAAAATTTATTGCAAAGACGAAAGTAGGCCTATTTTCTAATTCAAAAAATAATAATTTTGACATTATGCTTATCCCTACCCAGACTAGGCCCCGCGCGATCCGTTTCGCATAGGGTCCCGCAAATGCTAGGGTCGGCCCTGCTAGTAGATATCACTATTAAGAACTTTAAAGGAAGGGTGTGATAATAACTTCAATAGGAAGGATGTATTAATATTATATGATATTACGTCATTATTTTTTGTTTATGTTTTGTGCGAAAGCAAAAGGATTAGATCATTAGATGTAAATAAAAAGAGAGTTTCCATTGGATTGAGGAAAGATGAATAAAGGGGTAATAACTCGAGTGTGAAGTTTAATTCTGAAATTATAGACGCCAAACCCGTATAATGGACAATTTTAGCATTGTTAAGAATAACTTTTAGTTATACTCGATTCTGTAAATTTTGCTTCAAGGTTAATTAGTGTAGCCATATAAAACTCGCCATTTAGATCTATTATTAGTAAAGGTAACAAGATACCTGGAATTCGATGTATATCATGCAGTTTTATTCGTGGCAACAAAGTTTAAAACACAATATGTATCGCTCATAAAAACTGATCTCTGCGGCAAAAATATTTTTAAAATATCTAGGTCTAGTCTTTGTGATAAATTTAATCCATAAATGTTGATAAAAAAAAGACACCCGTTGACACTAATTGTCAATCAAATATATTAATTTATGTATTTACAAATAAATTTCGGACACCCATTTAGGGGCCCCCCCCTAGGTGGGGGCCCGGGGGGATTTTAAAACTCTCCCCCCCATCCCCCCCCCCCTTAGTTACGCCACTGCCGGCCAGAGTCTGTTTAGATTTTCCTTACATCTTCTGCGCTCTTCCGCTTTCTAGCAATATAAGAAACAAAATTCAAATAATGATTAAATCTCTCTTAGCCGGCTAATGATTTTACTTTTAATTCAACACTTATGTTATAATCGTCATTATTGCCAGTATTATCATATTTATTGGTACCATTATATTTGTTAGTAACTTTATATGTTAGTAACTTTATATTTGATAGAACCATCATATTTGTTTGTAACTTTCTATATGTTGGTAACTTTATATTTGATAAAAACATCATATTTGTTAGTAACTTTATATTTGTTAGTAACTTTATATATGTTAGTAACTTTATATATTGCTATAAACTTGGTGGTGGCACAGAGAGGGGTAGTGGTGTGTGTGTAGTCAGCCGACGCAAATCGCCCCAGGCCAGCGCTAGACGAGCGGTCAACCGTGACGAGCTACGACGGTCAGCCGAGTCGAGTGTCAACAGGACAGTTCGGGAAAGATCGCCGTCGTGAACAAGAGCTCAGGAGCGTCACGAGAGTTGTAGTCATCTGACCACCTAGAAACGTCGAGCGGCGTTCTGTCCGGTTCGAGAAGGCCAGAAGGGACCCTATATAAAGAGCGGAGGTGTCGCAGTCAAGACGGTTCAGAAAGCGGGTTCACGACAGGAGTTCAGAACACGGTCGACTACAGCACAGTTCAACGGTGTGGTTCTGTACGGAGCATTACGACGGTTCAGTGCGGAGTACTGTCAAGTACAGTTGAGACGAACGGCGTCTTGATCTTGGTCTGTGATCGAGTCCGACACAACGAGCCCAAGTGTGTGAAGTCAGTCCCGAACTGTTGAACCCAGTGCAAGCCCGGAACGAGACGGAGAGGCCAGTGCAAGACTTGATACGGCGGAACGGTGTTATCGGAGAGATATTTGTTATCGCAGAGCTATTTGTACTGTTCTACGTGCTGCCAATTGTACAGTATTGGCTGTTATTTATGGACATTAAACCTTTACGTTATTTTGGAGCCCTGACTTGTCAAGTTCTTTAAGTTGGTGGTGTATGGTGCAGTTTGCAGAGAGCCTGGATAGTGAGATTCGTAACAATATGTTAGTAACTTTATATTTGATAGAACCATCAGGGTTTCTCAAGGTTACTTCTGGTCACCAAGAAGTACGTAGAAGTCTAATTGATAAATCACTGGTAGTGTGTGTGTGTGTGCGCATGTGAAAGTTGCTAGTCTTTGCATCTATATTGTTACAAAGCTCAACTCACTCTGTCTGTCTGTCTGGTAAAAGTTTGTACACGTTATTTCTTCCATACCCATTTTCGAGCCAAGCTGAAAATTAGTACCATAATTTATTCGCGTAGAAAATACAAGAATAAAACAAACACAACAACAACTTATTAGTTAATTAATCAGTGGTAATTAATTATTTTTTTTATACCAACAAGGGAAATTAATCTTTCATTATTCACATATACGGTAAAATATCTAGGGTTTTGTCCCCTTAGCTAATTGTACACCACATCTATTCTCGAATCAAGTGGAAACTTTAAACAATTATCTATAGTAGCCAACAAACATTAATCAATATAAAAAACAACAACACTAATTAGTGAGTTAATTATTGTTAAGGATTTATTTTGCTTGATATCGAAAGGGGAAATAGTTTCTACATTATTGAGAGATATAGTAAGTAAGGAGTTTTTCCCCTTAAATAAGCTTTATTTTATTTTTTTCAAGGATTTAAAAATTGTTGTTATTGTTATAGTAGTAATGCTGAGTGCGCACTAAACTGCGACGTCGCAACCTGCGGGCAGGTCACGTGACGTGCTATTTACACTGCCCACAGGTTGCGACTTCGCAGGTCAGTGTTCAGACCGTTTGATCGTCTTAAGAGCTGAACCGAAGGCTCTTCGAGCTCTAAGTTTGAAAAAAAAAACCTGTTTGGAAGCCAAACAGTAAAAAAAAAAACCTGTATGAACACAGTTCTGTTTGAGAGAGACCTGAGTCAATGCCTATGTAAAGCATTGCTGTTTCCAATGCCTTTGGCCCCCGACGCATGCTAGGCTGCACATGACCGAAGGCCGAGGACACCGGGAGCCTCCGCCATTTTCCTTCGTTATACCAAGCTAACCGTGGGGGACTCGCCATTTAATGTAACGGTCCCTTGTGGAACAGCGCATGGATGTGTGACAGGTTTGTGGGGACTTTTTTGCAACCCCGCCCGTGCAAGAGGTGGACTCTCGTCTACCCGTGGGCATCCCCACGGGAGTTATGTTTCGCCATTCATTTAGCCTAGCTACCCCCTCAAGTAACCGTTTCCACCCGGGTGCCCAGTTGAGGCAGAACAGGGTACCTGGGTCGGTTCAGACCTACTAGGACGATTAGTCTCGATACCCAGTGCAGCTATAACTGAGCCATGGAACAGCGAGTAAGCATCCAACTACATCGCTGTTTGTCAAGTAGTCTTGCCTTCGTGTAACCAACAGGTCAGACCTTGTTTATTTTCTTCTCTATTTCCTTCAGTTTTGATTGCGATCAAGAGCAAGACAGAATCGTTAAGGAAATCTTCTGTGATGATCAAGTGGATTTGTCCTTGTTTACTAAGGAATGCGTAGCAAGGGCAGATCAATGCTTCGGAGCCAGATCCTGCTCGACTGTACAAAGCGAAAGTTACTGTTTACAGTAAGAATCAACCTCCCTTTGTTAAAACAAAGCTCACATAAACTCGTCTTTTTTATTTTGGTACAATTTTTTAAAACCTTTTTTTCTCTCAATTCCAATTTTCGGAACAAGTTGAAACTTCGCACAATAATTCATTGCCACTAGCAAAACATGAATCAATATATGAATTAACCAATTAATTAATCGATTGTTTGATATAGAAAAAGGGGGAAATAAATCTTACAATATTGAGATATATGACTGTACATCAGCAGTTCTTTCCATTATATAAGCTTTGTATTTTTAAAAATATTGTGTTTGCTTTCTCACACTGTCGGAATCAAGCGCAGTCTAGTTTTCTCTTGCTCAGCATAATAATGGGCATTCATGATGACAGAAAAAAAAATTAAACATGCGGCTCCCTAAAGGTCCACCCATTGGTGTTATGGAGTGTGCGTGTCTGTTTCTATTGTGACTGTGGGAGGAGGTTACGATTGGCTGTGAATGATGCAAGATAAGCGGTATTGTCGTCAGCTGACTTAGGTAGGGGAGATGACTTTAGAACGCTAGACTAAAAAGATGTGTTTTTGTAGTCAGATTTAGTTCAGAACATCATTTATATTATTACTAAAATCCTACTACATTTATTTATCTAAAGTTGATTTCTTTTCTATAGTAATAAAAGTTCTATCTATTATTATTCACAAAAACGTTATTGAAGTTAATTCAAGTTTTACAAGTTAGGATATAATAAGCCTACAGTGGTATAATTATCTATCACAAGGGTATCACAGATAAATACCATGGTATATTGTAATCTGTTTCGTAAAAAAAAAACAACACTGGTAAAACGTTAGTTTTATATATTTTTATTTGGACTATCAGAAGCTACGAAGTACAAACTATTAATAACTATAATCCCCCTTCTATCAAAATTCAATTGTGCGTAGCGAAGGTGTTTGCGATGTGTTTGTATTCTTTGGCCAGCTGACTTTGTTATTATTAGTATGTATATTCGTGAAATACCACTGGTTCATCTATCCAGAGATATCTTGAACAGCTGAACGGATTAGCATGAAATTTACCCTTTAAGTTGTATATAGGAGGTATTGTCTTTTATTTTTAAAGTATTTTTAATGTTTTTCTTGTTTTAAAGCATGTTTTCTTCTTCATTAAATATTGTTAGAAAAGAACAGTGATAGGTAGAGGTCACTACATGTGACCCCCCCCCCCCCCCCCCCCCGTGGCTGATACGTCAGCGAGTGTTCTCTGGAACGTACATGTGTACACAAGGCAGGATGTAACGTGTCATCACTTGAAGTTCCAGAAGGTACTAGCAGTGTTTCTGCAAAATTGGAGAAGCGATTAGGGACTCTATATAAACCAGAGAGTTAATGTGAAAGGACAGTCGTCGGTAGAGTCATTGGTACAGTCGTCGCAACTGTTGTCCACTGTGCGCGACAGTAGAAGAGAGATGTGTACGACTCGATGCAAGTTAACTAGGGTAGAGTTAACTGAATTGGACTAGAGTCGTTAAAGTCTATATATCGAACTACTGTGGGTAGAGTCGTTAAAGTCTATACAGTGAACCACAGTGGACTTGAGCCGTTACTGTCGATACAGTTAAAGTAAGACGCGTACGACTCTGATTCGGTAGAATTGAATACGACCCGTAACAGCAGAGTATGGTGGAATACGGATCGTAAGTTGAGAAGAGATGAATTGCAACGGAAGTACAGTGATATACAAGCGAAGTACAGTGAAGTATAAACTGACATTTATTGTACAGTCTTCTACGCTACATGTTACAGTGACGAATCGCTAGAGTTAATAAAGTCATACGAAGCTGAAAGTTGTCAAGTTCTTTGCAGTGTTTTTCTTTGTGTGTCTACTAGTACATCTACCCAGAACAAGAGAAATAAGTAACTATAGGAAATAAGTTTAAACTTATTTCTTTTTTTTTTAACTTTGAAAAATTATAGCGGTCAAATTGTATAATATGTAATCTAGCAAACGATATACAGCAACTGCCAAATTTCTAGGAGAATGTTTATATAATGAAAGTGTCAATAAATAATACAACGCTGAAAATTATACACAGTAGCTTCGACCTAATGGATAGAGACGTAGATTCATCAAGATGAGGGTGCCAAAGTACGGGTTCGATACCCGGCTTCAATTAAAACAATTTTTATTCATACTTTCTTTTTTATATTAAGTGACATGGTGATGTGTAAATGTGTCCATTTGTATATTTAATTGTATATTTTAAAAAAATACTTTTTATGTAGGTTTTTTTTTTGGTTGAAAGTATTGTGTATATATTTGACTTGTTTCTAAATTAATTCTTCTGACGTTCTGTTTCTTATCTTTGAAAGAAAAAACTGCACTGAAAAAGAGAGCGTCGAAATTCTAGAAGCTTTTTGTGCCAGCGATGAATACAAGTCTAAGGTCATACTTGCTGGGGGCCAAGTAGGTAAGGTCATCTGGGGCTGTGCCCTTAAAACCTCACAAGCCAAGACTCTGGAGCGCTTCTACTACTTGTATTTTCGAGAGACCATCTGCATGGCCATGAAAGATGCTGAAACCAAGACCTGTGCATTTAGGTGTGTAATGTTGTCTGAAGTGAGTATAATTTAAGGAGCGTATTTCAAACAGTCTATTGTATTAAGTGCCTTTCAGACAGTGTGTTGTACTATGTTTATTTAAGGCAATATTTTGTAGACAGTGATCCCATGAGAGTGTCATTGCGTAGTGGTAATGGTTATAACCACTCCGCTACCTATAAAATGATTCCACAGGCAGTGGCGTAGCTAGTGTTGGGGGAGGAGGGTGGAGAATTTGAAGATATCCACGGGCCCCCACTTGAAGGGGGACTCCCAAATAAGTGTCCGAAATTTGTTTTTAAATAAACTAAATATTACGTCACTGTCATGTGATCTTGCTTTTAGTGTTGTTATTTAAGTCAGTGACCCTAATGTATGTATTCCACACAGAGTATTAACTCTTTTAATGCGGAATCTCACAATTTCAAGAAGTAGTGCTGACTAGTGCCGTGTTACTCTCAGGAAGTAACTTGATATATAAGTGTAACACTAGGATTTGGTTATCAGCACGAGATATATGAAATATGTTGTTTGAACGTGAAATAGGGGACTTCACATTGGCAATCACGGGGTACTATTTTTTGTTGGTCACATGATGAGAAGAAACCGCATGCTTAGTAAGAGTCTGCGCCATGTTCTGAGAAGAGACAGACGTGTTAGGTCTGTGGTTTAGAATGTTTTATAGTGTGTATTCATATTGGAATTGTAAATGTTTGTAAAACATATTGGAGAACTTATTCATGTTATTGATGGCTGAGATTGCCTACTTGTAAGCTATTATTTTACTTAATAAATATATGTCTTCAACATTGGAGTAAGTTCTTAAAATTCTTAAAGACATTGGGCTGGACTCTCGGAGCTGCGGACACTCTTGTAAGATCTGCGCCACTGTTTCCACTGACTCTCCACAGTGTAGGGCATCGGGCAGGAACCCGGCAATATGAGCCCCATCTTACACAGCGCAACCACACCCACGCGACACAGTTGTTGTTTAGAATTTTTGTGTGTGCAAGTAATTAAAGTGATTTTTTTTAAATTCAGGCTAAACTATTCTTTAACTTTTAGTGGCGGGTCCAACGAATCAGAATATGACCAGGCACAGGTCGTGGCATGCACTCTCAACTTCGACCACATGGTAGGAATATCGGACCTCTGTATTAACACGTTGAAGATATGTCTGTCTCGAATAGAACCCACCCAGTGTTCCCAGCTGCAAGCTAATGCGATATGCTTAAGGTAAATGGAGTTTGAAGCTGATAGTGCTGAAACAAAGTCAGATTTAACGACATGTAAGATAAAATAATATTAGCACCAAGGTTATTGAGAGACGAGGTGGAAGAAAATATGGCGAAATTTAGACTAAATAGGACTGGAACCACGATCCGTCGCTATCGCAAGGCACCAGTCTAACATCCACTTTGGCTATCTGGCTCTCCGAGCTAAAGAGCTTTCATTATGAGCGGGCTCTGGGAGGTGCGCGTAATCACGTGACTCTGTTGGTGATGCGGAGCCAGATATCAATACTGACTTTAAAGCTCTCATTTGGAGAGTTACAAAGTGTTGGACACAAGTGTGAACAAGGTTTCAAACCAAGAATTCTTCCGTAAAACTATTCAATCTTAACTCCAGAACCTTAAAACAAAGTTCCTTAAGTAAGACCTCTTCGACAATGTTTTACAGTAATCCACTCATTCTCTGGTACTAGAATAAAAAAGGGAAACAAATTAGTTGGCGTCGTAGTTGGAATCTTAATTAAGCTTAGCTCGAGTCACTTGTCGAGTATTTTCAATATAATAAGTAAATAACTATCACCCTATCAAACGAATGTGTAATAAGAACAGTATAGCAATATTTCGTTCGGCAGTCTTTGTTGTTGTTTTTTCAACCATAGAAGAAGGCCCATGCATTGTCAAGATGATTTCAAATTTAAGAATATAAAATAATATTTTCTTTTTTTAAAAGGCTACTTAAATTTTGCACTCATCAGGTGCTGATTGTCAGGCAAAACCGCGGTGTCTAATGCAAATAAACCAAAGGGAGGTAACACTCAACGTAATACGTAATCCAATAACACCGGCGAAAGGCCGAACAATCAATATACATTAGTCGACGCTGATACTGAATGTCGAACAAATTTAATAGCAATGAAGGGAACCATCGAATGTCAGCTAACTCTAGACGTTTATAAAATGCTACATTGTCCTGGAAGTAGTCTGTTTACGTCGGCTGATATTTCGTTCTGTCTCTAAAACCTAGTCTTGTTGTTACTAGTCACGTCATTGTCACTATCTCCCCTATTTCCTAATCGTGCTTTAACAGGATATATTTGAGACTTAAAAAGTAATAGTTGAAGACTGGAGGAAGATGTAGAGTCTTGACATAGCGACGAAATACTTACCGCAAGTCCTACACCTTTTCCGGGTTCCCCCTTGACAATACATATATTTGTTTATGCATGAATACATCTTGATTGATTGATCTAGGAATGCGTGTCCTTTCTTGACCATCAAGTACATTGTGGACGAGGTGTGCTTCTCCCTGGACTACATGCAGCAGCTCCATCAGAGCGTCGATTACCAGGACGAACTATGCCGCCACGTGACACACCAGTGTTTTCACATCACCTTCCAAGACGTGGAGATCTGGATGGACGTTCATCGCATGCAGAGGCACGTCTGCTCCAAGATGGACAGCGAGGCTTTCAGAATGTGTATGAGGTAAGGGACGGGGCTGGACTATCGGGACCAGATCTTACAAGTGATGTCGGGATTACTTCGTGTTTTCTACAGCATCTATATGTCATGAAAACTTATGCCAGGCAGACTTTACTTTATATGTAATACAAACCTTACTCCATGTGTCATGCAGATGTTACCTCATATGTTATTGAGACTTTACTGCATATGTCATGTAGACTTTACTGCATATGTCATACAGACTTTACTTCGTATGTTCTTAGCAATAGCCACAGAGAAGCCGATCCATTTCGTCTCTTCGTAGTATCAGCCATTTGTTAACTAATTTTTCTACTTTTCCTGATTTCTGATACCCAGCAATTTTCTGTAGCATGCTTAGGATTTAATTTTTCTTTCAGCATCAGCGTTTAGTGTCCCACTGGCGAAGAAAACACTTTTTATTTCCTGGGAAGCTGATGTTACTCTGCCAAATTTTCCACAGTTTGCTCATGGCAGCGGATGCCAAGCTTACACGTGTTTTTATCTCTTTCATTGATCCTCCCTCTCTTGTTATATTCCACTCTAGGAATTTCTTTTAATCTTTGGCCATTCACCTGTATGCAACATCTCGTATTATTACCCTAGTACGTTCCTTTTTTTCTGCACTGATTTCCACGCCAACCAGCTGCACCATCCAGTTTTGAAGTAAGATCTTGTACGTGGTCTTTATTTTCTCCAATGAGGTCTATATCGTCTGCAAACCTGAGATTGAAAATAGGGCGCCTGTTTATGGTAATTCCTTCTAGAGATTCCATCATGATATGTTAAAAAGAGCTAAAAATAGTCTACCTGTAATCATTATGGAGGTGTGGGGGGGGGGAAGTCTTTAGTATGGCACAATTTTCGACTAAGTCTTTTTTTTGTGTGTAAATGGATTCTGGATACATTTGAAATTACCTGTTTACTTTTAGCGCTTCTTTATTCCTACAGTTCCCACTGCCCCCAGGAAGAAGTCGACCATTTAAAAGAGTGCGCCTGTACAAAACAGTACGAGAGACAACTGAGTCGTAGTACAGGCAGCAAGTTCGATGTTTCTAGTTGGCTTGGTTGGCGAGCGTCTACCATCGTCTTGCAGGTGGTGTGTGTAGTGCATAATCTGATCAAAACTTATTAAGTACTCAATGAATTAATACTATAGAAATATATCTACCCACGCCGGCTTGAGAATCACTTTGATATAGTGAACTCTTTTAGGTTCTTTCTGAACATCATTTCCGGTTCAATTGTAAGTTCGTTGCAAAGGGGGTTGGTAGTTCAAGAGTAAATGTGCTTTTTTTTTTTAAACTGATCATGTTTTTAAAAATAGAGTGTGTAAAGCTCTTTAAATATATTTTTCTACGGCCAAAATAGACTATAATTATTCTATGTATATTTCATCGACTATCCAACAAAAAAATGTGTAAAGCTGATGTCCTGCGTAATGAATAACTCAATTCTAGCAAAGTTTGACAGGAGAAAACAGTGTGCCCAAAGAAAGAAATCGTTGAATATTTACGAATGAGAGAAAATTGGAAAGGAAGAGAGTTAGGGGCGCCACACTGTAGGGCTGTCATTAGAGTTAACAATGTGCACATCAACTGTAATATGGAGCTCGATGTTAAGTGCTAACGCATATAACAAAATTATCATCAAACATATTGAACAACATAAGATATTCTAATCCTTCCACGTCACTGTGTAGACTTTGTAATGTTGTACTCTGTCAAGTATTGAATATCATTGACGTATTGTATATGTTATAGAAATCAACGTAATATTAAATGTGAGAGAGCGAAGCCATAAGCAAACTCTAGTTTGTTCTCTGGACCACATGTTTGATTAGAAACAAACATTTAGAAATATTCGAGGTTGAAGTCATACACTAGCTATATTATATTTTGTGATTGTGTTTCAGAGTTTGATAAATGCTTTATACTTCAATAAACTCATTCTTTATAAATTTTTTTAATGAATTGAACATGAGCCTTTGAACTGTCTATTTATTTAAATTGTGTTCATTTTAGGAAACATGAACTTATTTTGTGTGTCATTTCATTTTGTTATTTCGCAATCGCCATTTGTTTATTTATTCCATTGGTCTTTAAATACACCGAAGTAAGTTTATGTCCATGGGAATTAGCAGACGATATATTCGTTTTAAAGAGAAATGTGGCAGCTAATTTACAGTCTGAGAGGAAACGTCATGAAAACGTCATGAAAATGTCATGATTAGGGAACGTTTAGAGGGCGACACTTCCTAAAAACAGCTTGTAAAAACATCTTCTAGAAAAATATATATTCATCTTCTATCAACGTATTCTAAAAATATCTTCCATAAACATCCTCTTGAAACATCTTCTAAGATATCTTTAAAAACATCTAAAATATATCCTTTTAAAATAGCTCTATCTTCTAAAATATCTTCTAAGATATCTTTAAAAACATCTAAAATATATCCTTTTAAAATAGCTTTATCTTCTAAAACATCTTCTAAGATATCTTTAAAAACATCTAAAATATATCCTTTTAAAATAGCTCTATCTTCTAAATCATCTTCTAAGATATCTTTAAAAACATCTAAAATATATCCTTTTAAAATAGCTCTATCTTCTAAAATATCTTCTAAGATATCTTTAAAAACATCTAAAATATATCCTTTTAAAATAGCTTTATCTTCTAAAATATCTTCTAAGATATCTTTAAAAACATCTAAAATATATCCTTTTAAAATAGCTCTATCTTCTAAAATATCTTCTAAGATATCTTTAAAAACATCTAAAATATATCCTTTTAAAATAGCTCTATCTTCTAAAATATCTTCTAAACACATCTTCTGTAATCATTTTTTTTAAATATCGTCTATAATACGTCTTTCTTCTAAACATTTTAAAAATCATTTTAAAATATCTTCTATAAAACAATTACACAAACCTCTTCTAAAAACATTTTGTACAAATAATATCTAAAAGCATAAACCACATAGGAAATTGCAACATAGTACATATACTAAATAGTCCAAGTTTTTTTTTGTCCAAACATTTTCTGTTATTGTTTTATTTTGATTATTTTTAAACAACCAAAGGCCAGTAATTTAAACATATCCAGAACGAACATTCTTGAGTGATTGTCCCCCTTGAAAACGCTTAAGCTATAAATAAATATGTTGGGAAAACTCGACAGCTGAAATAATTATATATAAATAATTTTGACCTTATATTCACACTCGTTGCTAAGACGCTTCAGCTTCTAACATCTCGTCTCATCATGTCCATTAACTTTCAAAGTAGTTATGACGTGACTCGTGGGACTATTCGCGTAACTCCACTCTTCGGTCGTCTGCTGTTGTTTGTAAATGTGTATCCAAAAAAATAACTTGGATTCAAATATTGGTTATTATATCGTAAGTAAAAGCGAGTTCAATGTCAACGGCTGCATGCCAACACATCGAGGAGTATTCTAATTCTCCGTACACGACGTCCCCAGCATTAACTCCTCAACTCAGTGGGTGCTACGTACAGGGGCCCCACAAAGACGGGCTCTTTCTCCAGTACTGTTCAGTAATAAAGCTTTTAAGATTCGTTAACTTTAGTGATGACACTGTGACTGTCGGCCTTATTGCAGGAGGCGAAACTAGGGGACCTAGGAACACGCGTAGGGCGTAATCATTTTCTGTCAGGGGGTGGGGGGGTTTCGGGTTCATCTAGGGTATGATGTATTTGCCCGTGAAGTAACGTCTGTATTCTATAAGATAAGAGAAACTAAAAGTCGAAGTCGAAGTTCAATTTAAAAATACAACTATACAGACTGGTGCGCTTATAATCATTTGAAACTGAATGTTACATAAACTATAAAAAAAACAACTATGTATAGACTTTGTAAAAAAAAAACCTAATATTTTCTAACCTCTATAGATACACAGTGTTACTTCAGTCGTTGAATGACTAGGGTTTATCTCATATAACTCTTAATCGTGTGATTGTGGAGCCTTATTCTCGAAAAACATGACCGTCCAAAAGTATGGCAGGATAAGGAGGCATTCGCTTTGGTGGTAGAGGAGCTAACCATTTTCCTCCGGCACGCTTCTCTTCCAGGAGCACATCATCGTGGTCGTTGTGTGAACACCCTGCTTTCTCTAGGGTGGCCAAGGGTACTGGTTGCTCGCTACTGATGAATGAGCAGGCAGCGAGTGTAAATGTACACTAAGTGGGTTATGTCCACCCCCCTCCCGACCCCGGGGCAACGGTAAGAGACCTAACGGGAACTCCGAAAAGTGGATAGCGCTGGACGACAACTCGAGGGTTGATTGGGATCTTCCGGGTCAAGGCCAATTCTATGGTCAAAGACTGGACTGACTGGCGCACCCTTCGCGGGCTGCGTCGGGCGAACGGGTTGGCGCCCATGAGCTAGACTCGTTCCCTAGTAGAGGAATGCGCCGCCTAAATGGTAATTTCGAAACTGGGAATGTCAAGAAATGCGCATCAACCCACTCCTGCCCTACAGGAAACTTTCCCGCCAAACAGTGGTAGTGACAGCTGAGGCAGGTTTCTTCTTGCCTTTCTTGGTGACACAAGCATAGGTTATGCACACTGCCGCTCAAGAGCAGTAAGTAATGCCGCCAACGGTCTTAACTATACAATCATGCTGAGCTCAGTTACGAAAAAAGCAGACCCGAACAGGTTCCGACACTCGGGTAGCGGGCCCTAGCCCATAAAATCCTTACTAATGGTGTTACTCTAGTCTAATTCATGTTATAAATATTTAAATATCTAAATGCAGCTCCTTGTTTACGACACTACTAAAGCCCCTACTCTACACAAAACTATTTTAAAAAAATCACTTTTGAAAATTAAAATATGCATATTTAATAGAACTGTTTAAGCAGACGACACATATAGAACTGTTTAAGCAGACGACACATATAGAACTGTTTAAGCAGACGACACAAATAGAACTGTTTAAGCAGACGACTCAGACGACACAAATAGAACTGTTTAAGCAGACGACTCAGACGACACAAATAGAACTGTTTAAGCAGACGACTCAGACGACATAGACGACACAAATAGAACTGTTTCAGCAGACGACTCAGACGACACAGACGACACAAATAGAACTGTTTAAGCAGACGACTCAGACGACACAAATAGAACTATTTAAGCAGACGACACAGACGACACAAATAGAACTATTTAAACAGACGACACAAACGACACAAATAGAACTATTTAAGCAGACGACACAGACGACACAAATAGAACTATTTAAGCAGACGACACAAATAGAACTGTTTAAGCAAACGATACAGACGACACAAATAGAACTATTTAAGCAGACGACACAAATACTTAATCATATATCTTCTATATGAATCTTATCGTAGTATTCTTGTCTGTCGAGAAGGCGTGTTACGTAAACTAGTTTTCTGATTCGAATTAACTTTGTCTCTTATCTTTCTCTTCTAATACTTTCTCCCTCTACATCCCTCTCTACCCTCCTGTCTCTCTTCCCTTTTCTCTTTCCTCCATTGTTCTCCTTCTTCCCACTTCTCTCTCTCAGTCTCTCACCTCGTTCTCAACTTTCTCTTCTCTCTCACCTCTCTCCTTTCTCTCCTTTCTCTTTACTCTCTATTCTCTCTTTCCTTTCTCTCTCTCCTTTCTATTCTCTCTCTCTCCCTCTCTCGGTCCTTGATTAATTCCACGCATAGCAACATCAGCATTAAAAAAAAAAAAAGGCAACCAATAATTATTTGTTAGAAATTCATTTCTTCAAGTCTTTCGCAGTTACTTTTATTATTGCATCTTTGCCCATATTTTTTACAAATAAAAATAGACGTTCTCCTCTATGGGTGGATCTCAGCCTTTCAGCATCATCTCTCTCTGTCTTTCTTGCTTCTCTATTTCACGGATGATCTGCGACACCACATCAATGCCTGTCATTTCTGAAACGAAAAACAAACAAACACCTATGTTCGACTAATGTGGAAATTAAAACACATGCCTAAGTCTCAACGTATCAGGAAAAAAAAAAGTTCGATGACTTTTGGAACTTTTTGCCTATGGATGGTTAGCTCCCTTCCACCAGCATGTCTGAATAACTATTCTAAGATGGACCTGCCTAAATATGTTACATCAAAATTACCGATGACTCGTATCTTAAGACGCTGGGGGCTAGAGGCAAGGTCGAAGGCAGAGCTCACCGGGGAAACACTCACCCGTATTTCTCCCTGCACCACATCAGCCGCGCAGGTGTCCACTATAAAACGGCACATTGAAGAAAGGTGTGATTAATGGCATGGTTTCTGAGGCTCTCTTCCATCCCCTCCAGAGCAACGAACACAACCTTTTTGTACAACAATGAGGATTCTGTTTTGCCAAATTGTCTCCAATAACAACCGTTTCCACGCGAGCTCCACGTCGAGGCCCGGACCATGATTTATCAACAGCTCGCTAAGTTCGTACTAATTATTGTTTTTAGGAGAGGCAGTAGTGACATATGTAGGACATAGTTCAGAGGGTATTAATACCTAAAAGAGACTCGGGTTGGAATAGAAGAGAGAAATATTGATAGAAAAAAATATTATAAAATGAAAATAAGTTCTGATATATAATGTTTCGGATGGATGTAAATACTGCATAGTAAGATGCAACTGAATTGTTCTGATTGTTTACATGATTTAAGTTATCTATATGGCCTACGCAATGTTATTCAATATCCTATCTTATATTATAAAGACGTTACTTCAAAAAAAAAATGATTACGTTCTACGCGTCATACAATGACTTTAATTCTGCCAAGACACTGCTTTACCTGGCTGGCTCAGGCAACCCATTTTTTATCCTTGTGTCTTTCTGGGTATTTTATTAAATTTTGTTTTTGTATTTGAAGATTATGGTTCAATATTTTTTTATGTATAATTGCTACTTTACTTTTGAGTCTTCTGTCCTGGAGGCTTTCTATATTTTCTGATTGTACTAAAGGTGTTACTCTAGTCGAATATGAATTTTCATTTTTTTATGAATCTCACTACTCTATTTTGTGTCTGTTCCAGTTTCTTAATGTTTTCTTGAGTTAAGGGGTCCCAAACAGAGGATGCATATTCTATTATTGGCCTAACCAAGGTTAAATAACATTTCAGTTTTATGTCCTTATGTATAGCAAGAGTCGATTACACGTCACAATAGCTAACTCCAGTACAGTGGGCAGTGATGGTTTAGAATAAGAACCTGACACTAATAAAGCATTGTCATAGATTTGGAAAAACGTAAGGATGTGATCACTATTTCACGTGACCACGAAAAACCAGGCTGCGACCTGCATATTTTGCAACACCTGTTGGAAACAAAGCCGTTGTATGCAAGAGGTCTATTTGGAACTGGAAAATAAATGATAGTCTTGTTTTTTTTGTTGTTGTTGTTTTGTGTATGTGTTTTATTTTATTGTTTATACAAATACTTTGTATTTGTATTTAACTGGAATGAAAGTATGGCCGCACGGTCTTGATGCCATGTTGTAGCCTTTTCTTTAGTGTGGTTCCAATTCTAAAACTGGTTTGAAAGTCTGTACATATTTTGTTTTAATCAAATAAAGCTAAATCAACTGGACAGAGATGCAAGGGAACTGAAAGAAAAATGTTTCAAAACACATTACATGTCAATTTTGTTTTTACATGTGCACAACGTACCGCGTGCCAATCTCAAAGCGAGGCTCCAGTACTCCATCTTGTCGTCTGTCACACAAAAAATAAACTAAAAATCGATGCTTCCGTTTTTATATATTTTTTTTATTTTTTTTTCCAACCCATGTCTTTTTTTGTTTCAATCATTCTTTCTCTCTCTTTCTCTCTCTCTCTCTCTATCTCTCTACTCTATTTCTCTTTCTCATCTTTATTCTCTTTTCCCCCTTCTCACTCTCCCACCTTTTCTCTTTATTTCTTTCTCTTCATCTTTCTCTAGTCTATATCGTATTATTTCCTTTTTTCTCTCTATTTCTTTCTATTCATTTCTCTTCTGCTTTCCTCTACATTTTTTTCTCTATCAATCTTCCTCTCCCTTTCTCTCTCTCTCTCTCTTTCCCCTGTTCTTTCTTTTTCTCTCTTCTTCTCCATGTTTCTCTCCCACTTTCTTTCTTTAATTTCCTCCTTTTCTTTCTCTCTCTCTCTCTCTCATATTTTCTCTCTTATTTTTCTCTCTCTCCTTTTTCTTTCTCTTTTGTCTCTCTCTCCCTCTTTTTTATTTCTTTCTCTTCTTCTTTCTCTCTATCTGTTTCTCTAATTCTTTCTCTCCCCTTTCTCTGTCTCTTACTTTTCTTCTCTCTCATTTCCTCTTTATCATTTTCTCTCGCCTCTGTCTCTCTCTCTCTCTTTCTTTTCTGTTGTTTTTTTTTCTTCTGTTTCATTCTATTTTTTTCCCGCTTTCTCCTTACCCCCCCCCCTTTTTTTTTTCTCTCTTTCTCTCTAAGTAATTATGTACCGTTCAACCAATAGACGTTCAGATTTCAAAAGAAGACCTGATGTTCGCTCCCCCACCTACTTAACCGTTTCCTTTGCGTCTGCTCTGTTTCAATGTTCAACAACTCCATTACGAAATACTTGAAACCAGCATTATTTATCCTTTTTTTCATTAATTGTTTTAATTATTATAATTATTATTTTAACCCGAAACTATAGCCTGTACCCTAAGAAAGATCTACATACGTATTTTAAGATGTATAGGTTTAGATCTATATGTTAAGTGTTTTTTTTTTTATTTTATAAATGCACTTAATGCATATTTTTTTTAAAGATGTCAAGTTATCTTGATAGAAGGCGCATCGGGCTATGATAATGAGAGATAAAGGAGGAGAGTGGTAGAGGTAAGGACTATTCCCTAATCGTTTGTTGATTCGTATAATTGTGTATTTGTTGTTTTTTGTGTGTTTCCAAGACAGTTTACAAAGATTATGCTAAGATGCGACGGGAAAAGAAAATTATATGACCCCAGTCCTCTGAAAGGTCGGCATCAAGTGTTTTCCTTTGCTCTGAGTTGCAGAAATGCATTATCTGGTTAAATTGAGCAATTCATTCTCTTAAAATAAATGTGCAAGTAAAATGAAGTCCAATAAAGACAGAGGCGGCTCTGGCCATTAGTAAAATGCGAGGGAAAATCTAAGAATCTAAAGCGCACCAATGTCTTAAATGGGCGTAATGGCCGTTAGAATCATCTTCGAGTTTAGCGGGCCTGTTTTGTTTACGTAAAAAATGTTCAAATAACAAGTTACAAGAGTCGAAAGAAATTCCACCATTCTGACACGAGAAAAAAAAGAGTAGATTATGTTAGCGGAGAGGTATTTAAATGTCTTCTTATTTGTTTTCGCATGGTCATCATGTCAGAAGCCTCTTGCGAAAACTGCATATTTTCTTTAAAGTTCGAAGTAGAAATGTCATCACTTTTTTTGAATAACTTTAATTTTTTTAAAAGTCACCTTTATTTGATTGATATTCAAATACAATTACAATAGATTGAACGATATCAAGACTCTTGTCAGCATGTTAGAGGGGTTCGCTTCCCACAGTTTAGGGCTTGGAGGCTGCATGTCTGCATTGTTCGGGCTGATAACAGATATGCCCTTTCAAGATACCATGTGCTACCCCAAGTCGGCGTCTGATATAAACATAAACTACCCAGTCTCTTTCAGTTGGGGGCTGCTAAAAGTTCAGGGCCGCCCTTGAACTTGAAAATAATACGTATAAATAACGACTTGTTTAAAAGATGCTCTCTTTGTCTGGTGGTCAAGAGCCATTGCCATATGTCTCACTCGCTATTATGTAAATGTCCATCTGTCTGGACGGTGAGATGCTGGTCAAGTAAAGTAGTTTCGATCTAACGCTTGGTCAATATCAGTTCATTGGTCACTATCAACTCTGTTTGTAATATCAGTAGATGTTTAAAAAAAAAAGCAGTAAAAGATACCACTTTCAGACCTTGCGAAATATGGAGTCGGACGAAGTAAAGGTCATCTGTTTTTATGGCCTACGTTTCACGCGTGTGGCCAGCACAACATGTGTAGGCGTAGATCGGGTACCAATTAGAGTTGGGTGGACTCAGAGGCGTCCTAAAAATCCTGAAGTTCAAAGTTCCAGAATCTTAACTGGGATAGCATCGTTCGTTAGAGTCTAATTGTTTATATTTGAATGTGTTAAGGACACTTAGACCTAGGACCTATATAAAGGCTTATAGTTTATAAATAATGTTAGTTGCTGTAACAATGACAACAATCACTCTGTGGTGAGAAAGCGAAGTCGAGCACATTTTATAAAATATTACAACAAATATTACAAAATTGAAAACAAACAGCAAATTTACAATAATAATTTATAGCTTTTATATAGCGCTACTTTCATGCTTATAGCATGCTCAAAGCGCTATGGTCCAATCTCATTTGTGAACCAGTGGAGGAAGGGGTATCTGGGAGAAAGTTTTCCATGCTGCCTTTGGGCGCTCAGAAAACATAACTATCCCAGTCGGGTATCGAACCTCGAGTCCCTTTCATAAGTAGCCAAGCCAAGCCAAGTTCAAGTGTACTTAGCCTCTCGACCACGCGTCTTCCTAGTGCATATTTTCCCAACCTGTTTCGGCCGGGCTGTGTGTGTGTGTGGGGGGGGGGCATATAAATTCCCGACCCCCTTGACGGCTTTTGCGCAACGTGGGCAGAACTTTTGTGTGTTCGGACAGCATCTCGTTACGGACCATACAGTTTATAACAACTATTGTATCATCATCGGAAATAAAATAGAGAGTATTGAGATCATTATTCTACATAAGTCTTCGTCTCGATAAAATAAAGCACATACCCCACAATGGTTGCCTCTTGTTTAGATGAATTTCTGAAATGGACAATAAAAAACAAAATTGATATTCCACAAGAGAAAAGTATATACATACATGCAATGAATAGCGTATCTATTATTGATACAGTGATTAGAAAAGATCATGTTTACATTATACAAAATAAAATCCCTGTGCTTTAACACTGCTATAGAAGAAAGACAGTGAGAAGAGCATAATTAAAAGATTGAACTCATGTTGTTGTTTTCAACAGAGAAATCAAATATTTCTGACTAGATACTTTTGATTTGTTTCGTGTGACCGTATACATTTTGTATTTGACAACATTCTGATCATGTTCGAGTCTTAAGTGCTCTGTTAAGCTCTGATACCAATTGTATGATTCAATTATAGACCGTTGCCTGCAGGATTAAACTTCATCATCATTGGCTGGCATTCGCCACGAAATGGATGTGAGGGCGTGAGGGTATGGTTGTGAGGGTTTGGCGTGGAAAAAAGGGGGTGAGGAGGACGTGTTGACTAAATTAATTAGTAAAAGCTTTCTGATTGTGTGCTACTGGAAAGAAAGCTGCGATAAAAAATAAAGAGACCAATTTACGATTGAAATAGTTTCCTTTAGTTCGGTAGATGAGTAAATTAGTTAATGATGATACTGAAAGTAAAACCTACATACAACCTATATACATTGTTAAGGCCTCCGCGCGGTGTTGATTCTTGGCAATCTGTCTAGTGTAGATCTGACTGGAAGTAACGCTGAACTCAACTACTTCAGTAACACCGGCGAAAGGCCGAAACAATCAAATATGTAGTCGACGCTGATATGTTGTTCTACAAATATGTTTAATACTCAAGAAGGGAATCGTCCGATGTCAATTATGTCGTACTCAAGTCTACTACTCTACAAGAAGCGTCTTCCTTTTAGCGTCACTTAGAGCGTTCTTATTTTTTAAAGATCTGTCACGTCACTTGTCGCTAATTAAAACTTTCCCCTTATTCCCGAAACAAATAACTAATTCCTAATCATGTCATAACAACATATACAGGTGGCTCCACTAGGTTGTTGTGGTGGTGGTCATGGATAAGTGCTCCATTACCTACAAAATGATGGCATGGGTGTCCGCCTCTGACAGCTAGTCCAACTCCTTGCCTTCACGTGTGGCTCAGATGATCAGATACTGGCTTTTGCGACATTGTTTTCACTCTCAGAACAAAGGCAAAGGCGAATAACTGGCACCTAAACTGTAAGCTTGGGGCAGGAGGGTTCGATAGCCTTGGCTGGCTACTCATCTAGAAGGGAAACTCTGAATTCAAACCTCTGTTGCGCAATTATAAATAATTGTTTTGTTTTGTTTTTTTTTCATTGGAATGAGTTTTGGCGTCTTTGTAAAAAACTAACTTTTTGGCATCTATCTACTTAAAACCGGCTCTAGAACTGAGCCTGCCTCATATAGCCTATGATTAATACAAAAATTAGACGCACTAAATGTATCTTCCCCAGCGGGGAACCAGACGAATTTTTTTTCTCTCTATTTTTAAATAATGTCATGAAATTGGGTCTATTTAGTGAAACACATTTTTGTTTCTCAACCGCTTTCCTAGTATTGAAATGTGAATTGCCCTAAGACCCGCACACCACACACACACTCAAATAGGATGACAGCCACATTGCCATGAAACGAGCGGGTTAAAGGGACAAATTTAATTTTGATTCAACAGGATTATAAAAGAAACTAGAGACTTTTAATTCATTTAACTCCTTTTAGTAATATCAAACCTAAGTGCAAACATTTGAAAGAACAAATACTCTCCTCAAGACTTTACACACTAAACATTTGGTTTCTGTCTGAGAATATTTTATTAGATTTTGTCGTGGGAGATAATTAAGATAAAAATGAATTCTCAGTTACTTCCTCCTTCTTTTCGGACATACAGCTCCGCCCCCTTCAGTCTCTCTTTAGTCTTTAATGAAACTAATCTTTGTACAAAGAGTTCGGTTTAACGCATGCTTGCGAGCTAATAAAAGCTGCTTATAGTAATAATGTCGTAATGGAAATGTTATGGGATGAAAATTATTGTATATGGGAAAAAATTAAGACCGGACCATACATGTATATAAAATAAGTAACAGAATTTTTTTTTAAAAGTTCTCCTTTAGAAACCTTAAGACTTTTCATAATAGCAGAGTGATATAAAAAAAACAACAACTCCACTCTTAGACAAATCCTATACAAAGTGTAATTGTATCTATTAGTAGTAGATCTAGAATTCTAGACCAACAACAAATAATCTGTGCGATTAGAAATATTTGTACAAAGCTTATATCAGCTCGCTCTGTCCCACCACATAGTGCCCATCACCTGTTCCCCATCACATAGTCCCCATCACATATTTCCCATAATCTGTTAACCATCACATATTCCCCATCGTAAGTACCCACCATCAAATCCCCATCACATATTTCCCATCATAGGTACCCACCATCAAATCCCCATCACATATTCCCCATCACATCGTCCCCATCATATATTCCCCATCATCTGTTCCCCATCACATAGTCCCCATCATAGGTACCCACCATCAAATCCCCATCACATATTCCCCATCATATGTACCCACCATCAAATCCCCATCACATATTCCTCTTCAACTAGACACCTTCAACTAGTTTTCGCTACATTTCCCCCATCATCTTGCTCTCTTTATATATTCCCCTTCCCATATCCCCCGTCAAATGGCGTCAACTATTCCTCTTTATCTAGTCCCCATCAATTAATCCCCATCACTTATTCCATATCACATTGTCCTCATCAAATATTCCCCATCACCTTTCGCCCATAGATTAAAACATTTCAACACCCAGGCTTTCTTTACCAGCTTTCTTTTCCTGGACTTTTTTTTTTTTTTGTTCTACAAGGTGCAGAGAAATCGTCATTCGTCATTCATTGAACTCAATGATCAACACGTTGTTTGTTTTCTTTCTTTGAATAACCATGAATGAAGAAGTCATTTTCCCTGCCATGGTTTTGAAAGGCGAAACAAAGCCATGAATAAATAAAACTATCTGCGATGACGTTGAACTGGATTGCGCTGAGGCATGGGCTGGGCTTTGTCCATCACTCAACGAGCACAAAAGCTGTTTTGATGATCACGATTGTATTGTCTTTCCATGACATTTGTAGTCTGAACCTCAGCGAGCCATTTGAAACGCATTAAAATTCTTATTAATATGTTTAAAATGCTCAGGTAGAATTGTATCACGCCTCGTGTCGTCATTTAGCTGTCAGGAGTTTCGGCTTATTTATAGTGTCTAGACCAGATCATAACATAAGCAGATAGAGATACATTTACAAACACGAGATGTTCTAGAGGGCTTTGTTTGTAAATATAGTTTGGGGGGGGGGGTACGTCGCCTGTATCACTTTCTTTCAGTCCAACAGATGTCTTCAAAACATTGACTCTTTGGACTACCCTCTCCCTTCCTCTTTGACCTCTTGTGAAGGTTGTAATGACCTGACCTGCCTGTGTGAGCGTCATTAGTGAAGGATCCTTAGTGACATAAACCGCGTGACTAAATTATAAAGCCTAAGCGACTGTCATAACGAAACAAACCAATATGCAAACAAAACACATTGTTACACATATATGTCCAGTAACTGGAAATGAAATTAATATTTTCTAGGTCAATAACATATTATTATTATTTAAATCTGATTTCCACTGTCTTTTTTTAGTTTCATTTTATTTAAACGCTATTAACTGATCTCTACGACTGACCTATATCATAGGCCCTGCAAAGTCTGAAGAAAGGTTTAAAGAAATGATAATTGTTAAGGCACGATTAGGAAATAGTTATAGTTTTTACTTAATGACGATGACGTGATAGTTTTAAAAAAGTCAGATCGAAATACAAGCCGACATAAACCAGACGCTTTCATAACAACGTAGAAATAAGAAGCATTTTATAAACGGCTAGAAGTAGGTGACATTCGACGGTTCCCTTCATGATTATTAAACGTGTTTGATGGTCAGCACCAGAGTCGACTACCTCTGTTGATTGTTCGGCCTTTCGCCGGTGTTATCGGTTTCTGCATTCAGTGTTACCTCCATTTGGGTTTGTTTGCTTTCGACATCGCGGAAGCGCTTAACATTATCCATGTTTTAGAATAGTTAGCAGCTCCTATCCCTGTAATAACTTTGTCTCTAATCTCTTCGTTTGTGATGCGGTCTTTAAATGTGATCCCTAGGATCCTTCTGTAGCATCCCAATTCCATTGCTAGGATCCTCCTCTGTAGCTCTGTAGTTAACGTCCAAGACTCGTAAGAATATAAAATGTGGTCATGACTAGGGTGCGCATCAGTCTGATTTTGGTGTCGAGGCCTATGCAAAGTGCTGCTGTGGACTGTGCAATTCGGGCCAGTAGTTCAGGTTTGGTTCTCTCATCTGAGGTATTTAAAACTACTGACACTTGTCAGCTTTACACTTCCAATACTGATGCCCATTTTAAAGTCCTGTTGGCTATTCGTCGTAATTTGAATGTATACTAAGTGCTTACTAAGAACTTAACAATTGTCTGTCCGTCCGTCCGACCGTCCGTCTCGTTTAGATCTCGTAAACTAGAAAAGATAGTGAAAATCCCACATCATAATATTTTAGACCATTCAAAGTTCTGATGCAACGGGTACTTTATTCTTTTCTGAAAGCGAAAAATCTATTTTTTATATCACTTATGCAAGCAGTTTTTCATAAAAATACACTATTTTTACAACTATTCACTATTAATAGTAACAAACACTTGATGCTGTTAGTAAGGGGGATGACAATTTACCATATTTTAAACACATTTATGCAAACGGTTTTAGATTTGTTGTCAAAAAATATTTTTTTTACAATTGTATTGCTTGCTATGTTAATTAAGCTCTGACATACTAACATTACAAACAATGTTTACTTTTTTTAAAGAGAAAAAATCTATTTAGTGTACATAAATCTGGAAGATAATTTTAAAAAAGTATTTTTCATATTATCACGTGAACTGCGGCACTATACCGGAACCATGGACCTCATAACTAAAGGATTTTTTTTTTTAAGGAAATGTTTTTTTTTCTTGAGACTTTGAATAAGAGATTGACCCTTTACAAAACAATTAGATTAATTAGATATTCATTATAAGACATCAGTTAGGCCAGGCTCACGTGTAACTTCACATTCACTTTCACCTATCCTTTGGTCTGCTGGACCGTCGGGGCACCACACAAGATCTGTCAACCTTCTTTCTCCATTCTTCTCTTTCATTTGCCTTTGACAGAATTTCCTTCTGATATTGTTTCTGAAAATATTGAAACCTGCCTTTTTGCCTGCCTGGTTGGACCATTTCCGGGGGCCGATTTTGAGTTTGTGTTTCCACACAAACTGTTTTTGTAACCTTGTTTTTATTTATGTATAGACTGCGGGGAAGATACCGAAAATAAAATAAAAATGTTTGATAGAAAGCTTGCTATCTTTAGTGGATCACTGCGAACCAGTCAAGACCGGTTCTTACTGAGCGCCTGATAGTAAAAGAAACTTGTGTAAGAGATTTCATGCGAATCCGTTGATGAGACCTCCTTGTCAGTCAGTGAATGGTAATTAGCGCTTAGATTAAGAATCCAAAGGAAGTGTGCATTGTGAAGTGACCTGCAAGAAATTATTCAAAATTCAAACTCACCTGTGACTTTATCAACAGCATCGTCGCTGTCATTGGTTGCATCTCTTCTAAGACTTTGTCTTTCGATGTCTCTGTGGCTCAACTGGGCGTCCCTCGTTTCCAGGTGTCGAAGCAGCTTCCATATTCTCCCCAAACTTCTCTGTCGCCCTTCCTGGCCAACATTGTCCGAGGAGTTCTCGTCAATGATATTGTTGGCGTCTTCGGGAACCCATTCCTGAGTACGCTGCTGCCGATGGGTGAAGAGGGACGCCGATGTGATGGCTGTATATGAGGCAAAAAAACTGAGGCATAGGTAGAGTAGAGCTAGTTGATGCATGGGTGACATATTTTGTCAAAGGTTCTTGTTTCGAATAGTCTTTAATTTCCCTGGAAAAAAAGAGTAGATATTAATTTGAATAAAGTTTTTTAAAAAAGAATCAAGGAGAACAGCAAACAGAAGTGGGCAGACATCCTTATAGCCAAACTTCTAAGCAGAACCTGGAGGCAGGCCCAGTCTGTCTTACAATGTCTGAAAATTTACAAATGAGGACCCATTAATAGCGCTAAAAGCCGATTAGGTAAGGTTTAGAAGCGTGGCCTTTATCTTTGTTTACAGCGACGAAGTTAACTAGAGCATGACGTTCAGAGGCGTAGTGAAGGAAAACGTGCGCCCCCGGGCAAGGTACTTTATTAGACCCCCCCCCCTCCTCAATCCTTCATTTTCCATGAACATTACATAGAATAGAAAACTCGGCTGCGTGTTGCTCCGCCCCCCCCCCCCTGAATGTGGAGCACGGGACTTTGTGCCCCCTTACTCCCCTTAATACGCCTCTGATGACGTTATCTACTTCTATGCTCTAGGTCTTCCTTAGAAGACTAAAAATAGATCAGGAAAGTTCATATGGCATTAAGATGCCATTAGTTGGATTTATCCGGAAGCCTGGCAATAGGATAGAAAAAAACTATATAAAGTAATGATTTGGTATTTGTTAGTATGTTGCTTCAGCTTGACAAATGTAATCATTGTTAAAAAAAATGTTTATTGAATAATTTAATTCAGAGATGCAATTCTACTTGTTGCGTTAGTCAAGCTTTTGTTGCGAAAAAGAAAAATAACAACAATTCCACACATAAAAATATACATTATGTTGTTATACAATGTCTACCAATGCAAGTGCTATTTGAAATTTAAGCACAAAAAATTTTTAGTTGGGCTTTAAGAACGGAAAGAAGTGTAATCTTGTACGTTTCAATATGTCGGCTTTCAAATAAAATATCGAGTCGAAATTACGAATACAAATATCGTTCTCTTGTAAATTTAACCGCTTCGGTTTATATCGTGAAAATATCTTTTATAGACGAAAGGCAAGTAATAATAGGTTCAATTTTCGTATCTTTTCGCCCACCGCAAAGGGGGGGGGGGAATTAGTGAGTGGTGAGTGCATGAATAAATGAACCATGACCCTTAAGTACGTGATGCTGAGTTTTTTTTTTTTTTTTTTTTTTTGCGGCAAAAGACGGCCAAAGTGGCTTGCTGAGTCTCCATGTGGACCCTGCGTATTTGTATGATTGACCCACTGGGACTAAAGAATCTCCTGACAAGCCGCCCCTCTAAGGGCGCCGTTGTCTCTTCCTCTTATCAATGTTTGAAAGAGATGGTCAGAAGGAAAAGAGTTAGAGGGGAGGAATGAGAGAGAGAGAGAGAGAGAGAGAGAGAACAAAGGAAAGATCAAGAGAGAGTGAGAGAAGGGAGTGATAAAGAGAGGAGAGAGAGAGTGAGAAAGAGAAAGGAGTGAAAGAGAAAAGAGAGGAAAAAGAGAGAGAGAGAGAGAGAGAGGAGAGAGGGAAAGATAAGAGAGAGAGTGAGAGAGATAAGTGAAAACTCAAGAGAAAGGGAGAGAAGGAAATGAAAAAAAAAAGATAGAGAGAGAGAGAGAGAGAGAGAGAGATAGAGAGAGAGAGAGAGAGAGAGAGAGAGAGAGAGATAGAGATAGAGAGAGAGAGATAGAGAGAGAGAGAGAGAGAGAGAGAGAGAGAGAGAGAGAGAGAGATAGAGAGAGAGATAGAGAGAGAGAGAGAGAGAGAGAGAGACCTAAGTACTAGAGTGACTAATGCTATCTGCAAGATAATTAAATACAAAAGTAAAACAAACATTCGACTAACGTAGCTATTGAAACTTACTGCCAGTCCCCAGCTGCTACCTAAGAAAACAAAAGCTTTAAAAGTCTTAAGTACAACTTATCCACTAAAAGTGAAATGTAGCGTTAGGACACACACAGGGCACAAAGAAAGACGATTCTAACGTCTCTCTCAAGATAACAATACTAGCGATAATATCATTTAAACACCCTGAATCATAAAAAAAATTTCAGACTTCATGCACAAATTATGAAAATCGAAACTTCGGTCACATGACCAAGCAGACGCAACAAATTAAGAGTTATCTTCTCGATGTCGTAAGATGTCATACAAAAATAGATTTATGCACACACAAAAACAACATACTCTTGCCTGGGCTACGTGACGTGTTAACAACCATGGCACTAAATGGTTCATTGTGCTAGGGCCCATGACTAATTAGGGGGCTCACAGGTCTGTTCTACGTGGCAACGAGCTATTGGTCTAAGCCGCCCACAGGTTGTGAATGGCAGGTCAGTGTTCAGGCCTTCTGTAACCGAATAGTCTCGTTCGGGAGCCCTAGCCGCTTGTAATGTTATTTCTTATGTTAAAAGTTTGTCGTTTCTGTAGCTATTAAGGTTTTACAGGACACTATTGCTTGTTAATAATAATAAGTGCACAACAACATTCAGGGGTTGGGGGCGCGGTGGCCGAGTGGTAAAACGCTTAGCTTCCGAACCTGATTGTGTAATCTACCGACATTTATCCTTTGTTAATATGTTTTAAATTATTTGTATGTATATATATATCTTCGTAAAGGCAATACTGGGCAGAGACCTGGTTACCCCCCCCCCCCCCCCCCCAAGGGTCATCACAATGAAGTATATTTAAATGAATAAAAGAGTAAAGTTGCCTTTTTAGATCTTGAGATCTATTGGTCAGATGGGCCAGGTAAGATCACCAAGGAAGGATTGTGACAAAGACCAAAGCAGCTGTGTTGTAGAGTGTGTGTGTTACATTCTTTTCATTTCATCTCGTGTTAAATTTGTCTATTATATTTAGTCTTGTTCATTTAAAGAAGTTATTAAGTTGCTAGGTTTAAATAGCGGTTTAGTTTTCTACCAGCAGTTTGGCCATACAAGTCAACGAACGTCTACAACAAGCTGCCCATTGAAAAGGATATCCTACAGAGACGCTGGCAGGGCCGGCCTTAGATAATGGTAAACTAGGCAGTCGCGTAGACCTCCGATAGCTGGAGGGCCTCGCACAGGACTTAATTTTTTTTTTTTTTTAAAAAGGAAAGTTTGAGCAGTTCTTAAACATAGTAGAGCTCTATGTCTCTTTGAGAACTAGCCAAGCTCAAAGTGTCTACATTGACTTAAGGTTTATACATTTGTTAGACTACATGTGCCAGCAGACCTTTGTTGCTTTCTTTTAGTAAAAATATCTACACTTTATTTCGTGCCTGGTTTGTTGAAGGTTTTAGACATCTGTGCGAATATGCTTTAGAAGCTTACTTACGGCGCCCTACGAGGATTGCTCTATATGTATTTCAGTTAATTATTGGATTAGATTTAGATACAAGTAGGGTTTGAACAAATTGCATAACAAATTGCATAACTCCATTGTTTCGGCGTTTATTATTTTTGCTTCATTTGGAGGCCTCCAGTTACTAAGGGCCGCCCTGACGCTGGAGATGGATAGGTAACCTCGTTAGCAAGCTTGTATACAGCATCACTAGACAAGCCATCCTCTGGAAAGCCTAAGGAGGGGGTAGAGGAGACGGCCAAGAAAAATGGTGCCAAGATTTGGATGCACATGCCAAGCAGATGGGTAAGACGTGGGACTGTGACTCGCCCAGAGCTGAGACATCCGAGAAAGTTCTTTATTTCTTATAGAGATCGACGTCAGTGTGAATATATTCGGATGTATCTATAAAGGGAACAACAACTATGTTCCAAGTCCTATAGATGACGTATCCAGTCACATACGAGTTCCTATTGGTTTGGTGGAGTTGTCGCATGATCTCGAGCTGGCACCACTACGAAGTCCTTCAAAAATCACAATTATTATCTTGAACAGTGTAAAAATATTGGATTGATTGGATTGGAATCCCCATATTGATGGAACTATCAAAAAATCAAACAAAGCATTAGGGTTTATTTTTTAATAAATTAATGAATCAAATAAGAACATAAAAGCTAAAATGTTATTTAACCTTGGTTAGGCCAATAATAGAATATGCATCCTCTGTTTGGGACCCCTCAACTCAATTCACACTTAACCAGAGTAACACCTCTAGTAAAATCATTAAATTTAAAAAGCCTTCAGGACAGAAGACTCATAAGTAAAGTAGCAATCATACATAAAACACTGAACCATAATCTTCAAATACAAAAGCAAAATCTAATAAAATACTCAGAAAGACACAAAGATAAAGACACATTCCTCTTATCTTATCTTTTATAATACAGACGTTACTTCAAAAAAGAAGATGATTACGTCCTACGCGTCATGCATTCAGTCATGCATATTAACCAATGACTTAAATTCTGCCAAGTCACTGGTTTTCCTGGCTAGCTCAGGCAACCCATTCCATGCTCTAATAGCACTAGGGAAGAAGGAGTATTTGTACAGATTTGTCCTAGCATATGGACACCCAGTCCGCCCTTGTACAGAGAGAGAAAGATATAGACAGATAATGACACACTAGACAGACACAAAGAGAGAGAGAGAGAGAGACAGAGATAGAAAGAGACAGAGAGACGGAGACAGAGAGACAGTGAGACACAGCGTGAGATAGAGAGAAACAGAAAGAGAGACAGTGAGAAATAAATAGAAAGACAGAGAGACAAAAAGAGACAGAGAGATACACACACAGAGAGGGAGAGAAAGACAGAGAAAGAAAGACTTAGAGAGACAGAAAATGAGACAGACAGAGAGAGACGGAGTGAGATTGAAACGATCCATTTGAATCTTCATAATAAAGTGGAATAAAATTGGACAAATAAATCCGTATAGTAACCCTAATCTTCGCTATTTACATTAATAGTTATTACCAATAATAGTTTCAACATAATTTCATTATTTGTACTAGAAACTATAAACGCAGCGTTCCAATGTATCTCGATACTTTGAATAGATTCACAGCGGTCTCCCTACGTTATCACATTCCATTCGTCTAGTGCTTTATATTATTGGATGTTGATGTCACGGTAATGGATCCCTTGAAACGCTCCAGAAATAGAAGGGAAATTTAATCTGTTCTTATTTTTCCTCGCAGTATCTGTTTAATTTCATTAATTAGTTTCATTGAATCAAGAGTCTTGTTTTTTTGTTTAAATATATATATATATATATATATTAGAGACAGAGATAAAAAAAAAAGATGTTATTTTACTAATTAAATTTGTGTTGTTACATCTCGGTTAATATATGTTTAATTTATATTGGTTATAGTAAGCTTAGGCTGCCACAAGTTGACTAGAGAGCTTACGGAGCTAGTTCGTCGATCAACTGTTTTCGCTTACAAGTGTCACGGCTCTTAGAACTGGCTGTAATCACGAAGAGCCGTTTTTCTATTTTCCCTTTGAATTACACTCGAAACTTTTGGATCTAAAGGATCTTGACCGCTGGTCATCACTAATCAGTAAAAAGACTAATTTAACTTTTTACCACACTAAGCTACTGCTGTCACAGAATCCTCATTCTGGGACGTCAGATGTGGTAGACTCCTGGATGTTGAAATCTTAAAAAAGAAAATCAGGTATTTACGAAGGGACGTAATCCGAGCATTCGATACAATCACGTATGTGCGTGATATTTTTTTTTTTTTTTTTTACCATCCTATTCTTGCATGGGGCCATTTAGGTGGACAATGAAGGCAATTTAGGTGGACAGTTAAGGCAATTTAGGTGGATTGTTAAGGTCATTTAGGTGGAAAGATAAAGCCATTTAGGTGGACAGTTATGGCAATTTAGGTGGACAGTTAAGGTCATTTAGATGGCTACTTCTGGCCATTATCAGCGGTTGAGATTGCGCCATAAAGAAATGGAGAAAGATATTAAAGTATGTTTTAATGCAGTACAGAGCAGTACTAAGATTTCTCTATCAATCATTTAAAAACCTCGTGAAATCAATAGTACACGGTGGCTTCTGAAAAAACTCTATTGTATTTTTGTATTCTGTCTGTCTGTACGTCTTTTTTTTTTTCTTTTAAAACTATCAAAAATTTCTTTTAAAAATACGATTTTAAAATATTATGAAGCGTTGTTTTTTTAGTCTTCTGTAGAGTAAAACTTTCGTTATTAAAAATAAATATGAAAATCTATTTTTACAATACTTTTATTTACGTCACTGCTTCAAGGAGGAACCTGGAGTCTGGGTGGTTGGGCGGACAGATGATCTCAAAAACGGCTCTAACAATTTTCCTAGAAATTTAACAGTGAATGTATATCGCTGAGAAAAGAACTTCTAGCTCGTTAGCCACTCGGAGAAAACTCTAGTTTTACCGTTATAATTTTTTCAAAAATAAATAAATGTAAATATGGCTAGAGACTAAATCTAGGTCTAGAGCCTACATCACGTTGTAAGCCTTAATACCGTAATTATGCGATAACTGATTAAAGTTGCTTCAATTATATGCAGTCTATGAGCGTTGCTTATATTTTTACGTAAATCTACTATAGATCACATCTAGAGTCTAGTTGTAGAAGTAGATCTAGAATAGTTCTTAAGTGTTCTAGATCAGAACTTTAGGTCTAGTGTTAGATCTAGATGTCCATATAATGAACATACCAATGTGCCTCGTCTTCTAAGTCTTGATTTAGGGGCCTCTCATTGGAATTATTGAATAAAAAAAAGGCTAAGTCGGTCGTAGTGTACTAATATTATGCGATAATTGAGCGAATTAAAAGTTCCTTCCAGTTTATTTAATCATTTGATTATTTAAATTTGTTAATATTTTTATGTTAATCTAATTTATAAAGCACAAAGTAAGCCTTATGTTTGTATGTATGAATGTATGTATGTATTATGTACGTATGTATGTATGTATGTATGTATGTATGTATCTATGTATGTATGTATGTATGTATGTATGTATGTATGTATGTATGTATGTATGTATGTATGTATGTTTGTATGTAGGTGTGTAGGTATGTATGTATGTATGTATGTATGTAGGTATGTAGGTATGTAGGTATGTATGTCCCGCATAGAAATCAAAACCGTTTGATCAACCGTGGTAAAACTTGGTATAAATGTTTCTTAGATCATGGCGGAGGCCGTAGTGTATGTTTAGGCCTAATCCACAAAAATAATTAAAAAAAAAACGACACAAAATATATCTGTATTAAAGAACGAAACTTTCTAAAAAATCGGTTAAATCCATTTTCACAGTATTTTATATTTAATATGAATATATCGGCTGAGCGGGTAAACCCATTTTCACAATCTACTTTCATTTTCGTGGCAAAATATAAAAAAAAACAACTAAAGGCCTGCAGGCTGCGAGTAATATCCGGCTAGTCTATTATAATTTGCATTGCAATTAGATTCTAGATCTAGAAGTATATCTCGAACTAGACTAGATTTTAAAAGAGTTCCAAATCAGAAGTCTAGGTCTAATGTTAGATCAAGGTGTCCTTATCATGAACATACCAATAATCACACAGGTAGCGGATACCTTCCTCGCTGGTCAAATCAGAAAATGCGTATGTTCTGTCAGCTGACGGTGTCACTGGCTCGATACCCGAGTTGATTAAAAAAAATGTTTAAATACTTTTTAAAAAATAATTAAATTATTTTATTATAGTATTGGTAGTGTCTTTTTTTCAAAATACATTTTTAAAATGTTTTTAAACAATGCTTCACTACAAAAAAGGTTTATACTATATATAAAAATACAAGGAATAAAAGTCATATCTGACTGTACTTTTAGCTATGACCCAAAGAAAAATAATTGATATAAATATTTATCTAAAAAATGGAAAATCTTTTGAAAGCCTGATATAAATTAAATAAGAAACCCTTACAAATGTTAAGTTTTTAAGATCAGAAATATATCCACAGTTGGTCTTTAAAAATACAAATTAGTGAAATTTCCGTCTGGACCAATATTTTTTTTCTAGTCCCACGCATCTCTGAAACATTGCTGGTTTTAAACGCCCCAGATTTTAAAAATCCTTACGACTGAATGAAAAAAAGAGAGACACTAATTGTCATTAATGTGGAGTGGGTGCCCCAGTGGCATAGAACACCGTCTACTTTATCTTGCTGGAAGAATTCCTTACAAGCGATCGTTTCCTAAAGACTTCGCCACTCCACCCCCTCTCTCTGGATCCCCATTCCCCGCCCCCTTGTCCCTAAATTGAATCTAGGCCGTTGTTAGGCGACTAGAAATCATCCAGTGGCAAGACACACCAAATTGGCTGCTTGTTGGACATCTCAATCTAGAAGACACAAAGAAAAAGTTTAAAAAAGCGAACGGGAAAAGGTTAAATCTTTGACACAGTTTTTCTATGGTGACCAAGTTAATATTTTTAAGATATTGTTATAACCTTGCCATGCACACCGCCATCCAAGCTAGTGCAGAAGGTGCACACTGTTAGAGACTAGACTAGGAAGGTTGTTGACATTAGAAAGAAGAGGACAAGTTCGCCCAAGTCCAGAGCTGATGGAGATACTGTGCTCAAGGCAGACGTTATTTTACGTATGTACGATGTCATCGAGTAAATAAACATGCATATCGTAGAGTTGCCCCCCTTCAGTTATTACAATATGAAACTTCGGTCAAGCTCAAAGCTCTGAAGGCGCAATCAATCAATCAATCAATGTGAACTATCTTGTTTTGTTTTTTTTCTATGACAATAAAATGAGGATCTAGATTAAGATGTATAGAGTTGATCGATCAGACTTAAAGATGACACACTTAAGTAGCTACTCCGGCCAACGATGACCACTCATTTATTCCGGTTCCCTTGAGATATCTTTCGGCTCGCGACACTGGGCATATTAATGGCACGACCTTCATCGCAGTTGACCTTAAGATTACTGGGATTTGAATTTTAAAGCCAAAGTTAAAACAAAATCCAGAAAGTGCGTTCCCAGCGTTCAAGCTAATGATATGTCACTACCGCAATGACAAGGCCGGGAAGACAGGAATATCTTCTCAAATGATTCTTTACCGTCTGCTAGCAACCCAATAATTACTTAAGCTAGAGCAAGTGATCTCAAACTGGCTCCTACGAACTGTTAAGTCTCGTAAATGATTATCAACTCTGTTTAATAATTTCACTTAAAACATATTATATATATAATTTATATTATAAAGTAGAAAGTAAGGCGTATGTATGTATGTATGTGCCGAATAGAAATCAAAACCGTTTGACCATTCCTGATATAACTTGGCAGAAATGTTCCTAGACCGTAGTGTATGTATTGTAACCCTAAAACAAACTTAAGACCCTCAAAAAAAAAATTGACCAACTCAATGAAATCATTATAACTTCATGGATCTAGACCATTTTTACATGAGAGAAGATCGAAAGGATTAAGATATAGATCTAATTTTAAGAACTACATTTTGCACAGATAGTTTTTTACTTTGACACATGGAAATATAAGGGTAGTCTATTGATTTCATTATTTAATTAAAATTAACCTTCAAATTTGTGTTTCAAAAGCATTTTTACCTAAATTTGTTACTTATATCTGCGAATTTCGACGTCTTGACGTACTTTATAATCCCATTTATTTAAGAAATCGGGTAAACCCGTTAAAATTGTACTTTATATTTCAATCATCTCGCGCTCCTTTCGTTTTTAATATTTATGGATGTATAGGCTTAACGGGTAAACCCATTTTAGCAAAAACTACTTTTATTTTCGTGGCGAAAGAGAAAAACTTGAAAGGAATATTATCTTAGTTTGACACATATATAAATCCAATCCACTAGATTAGTAATACACAAACTAAGGCCTACAGGCCGCGAGTAATGTCCGGCTCGTATATATATATATATATATATACATCCGTAAAAAGCTAATATCAAATTACTCTGTCTGTGTATCTGTCTATCTGGCCAAAACTTTGTAAACGTAATTTCTCCAACACCCTATCTCGGATCAAGCTGAAATTTTGTAGTTATTTCTTTTACCCGACAACACATGAATCAATTTTAAAATAAACCAATTAGTTAATAAACTATTGGTAGTAAATTACTTTGTTTGGTATCTCAAACAAGGGAAAGAATAGTTCTTGACTGCATTGTTGGCATAAGCAGAATTAGTCCCCTTTATATTATGCTGTCTCTGAGGCTTTTTCCGCTTTTTTCTTATAGCACAGATTTATTATTGTTAGTCTAGATCTATTACTAGATTTATTATTGTTAGTCTAGATCTGTTACTAGATTTATTATTGTTAGTCTAGATCTATTACTAGATTTATTATTGTTAGTCTAGATCTATTACTAGATTTATTATTGTTAGTCTAGATCTATTACTAATTTAATTACACGACTGATCCAAATTAGTCAATACGCATTAATATAAGTTTTGTTTTTTTGTAAGTATTTTTTTGCATTTTGCTTGTTGGTGTTTCGATTGACACGAATACGGGTGAATGTATACACTTTTGTTTATTCAAACCATGCAGTTACCTATTTGTGTAGTAGAATGAAATGTAAACTAAATTTGTAAATAGAGAGTAGAATACTGTAACTTTTAGATTAAAAATCCCCTATCTTTGTTTTGTTATTGGACAGAAACATTAACCCAAGAAGGGCAATAATAATAACATTTGTTATGATAGTCTTCCCCACCCCACCTTGAACTCTTGCAAATCTTCTTAATTACATGCTCTAAAATAGCCAAGCAGAAATTGTTAATATTTTATTGGCTATTTTAAAATGCAGCTATTTTTTTTTATCAACAACGCTAATTTAATAAGGTGTGGTCAACAAGATTGCATAAAGTAAATGCCGACACTGAAATACACAGATACACGAACACAAACAAACAAATAAAAAAAAAATGAATAGCGCTGTTATTGTCGCAATGATCTGGGAATTAGCATAAAAAGAATAGGCACCAGCAACACGTAAGATTCTAACATGCTGGGATCAATGATCAGTTCCATGCAAAAGCAAAGCCAAAGTAACAGCAAGGTTGAAATGTTACATTAGAATAATTTTTTTCATTCAAGAAATAAATCATAGAATAGGGAATAAACACAAAGTCTTTCGCGTTTTCTTTAACAGTTTTCTTCTGTAGAGATTTTATTTCAGATTATAAAATGGATGTCACAAAATATGTAGGTCACAGCTGGGGCTTCGTAGCCATGGGAAATACTATATTCCTCATTAATCTTCGGACTTGAAGACAAGCCTTATTATTATTATTACATGTAAGAGTAAAATATTTTTTTATTGTCAAAAAACGCAAGCTTAAACGCTAAATCAGTAGGTCATCATGGCTCGAGAAGACCTTCCTTCCGGGAACAGTAGCAGAAAAAAAAGTAGAAGAGGCAAACAGTGAAAGCAATTGGAAGACTATATACAAGAATGGACGGGCCTGTCATTGAAAGAGATTCTATCCAAGGCAAAAGACAGAGAGGAATGGAGAGATGCTGTCAACAGATCATGTGTGTTCCCCAACGGTTCAACAAACTAAGGGATATGTGAAGGTGAAAGAACCAGTTTTTTTCTTTTTTTGTTTTTTTCAATATTGTAAGTAATCGATATCGCTTTTATGTCCTTTTAGAAACAGGTAATCAGAATTCAATATTAATACATTTCCAGCGGAGTTTTGAAATCGTTTAATTCTCGAGTATCGCAAATATACACAAAACAGACTTCGCACATCAGCGGAGACATCACTTTTAAGCGATTTACAAGATCGTTGATGACTTCTCATTTCGGGGTCTGCGGGAAAATATTTCAGTGGATTTTAGGTTTAAAAGCCATGCCTCCACTGTAAAAAAAAAACAAAAAAAAAAAAAAAAAACAGTTACAAAGACAGTTTTTGTGGAAACACAAACACAAAATTGGCCCCCGAAGTGGTCCGCCCAGGTAAAAAGGCATGTTTACATATTTTCAGAAAGAATATCAAAATGAAATTTAATCAAAGGCAAATGACAGAGAAGGATGGAGAAAGAAAGTTGACAGATCTTGTGTAGTGCCTCAAAGGTCCAGCAGACCAAGGGATAGGTGAAAGTGAAGAAGTTTCACGTGATCCTTGCCTAACTGATGTCATATAGTGATTATCTATTTCATCTAATTGTTCTGTGAAGGGTCAATCACTTATTAAAGCCTCAAGAAAAAAACATTTCGTAAAAAATATCAAAAGAAAAAAAATCTCCACTTCCTTTAGTGTAGTGTTCCATGGCCTCCGTACTGTGACGCAGTGCATGTGATAATTTGAAAAACTACTTATTACTTGTTTTTTTAAATTATGCTTCTCTTATAAGTATACTAAATAGATAATTTTTCTCTTTAAAAATAAAAGTGATTTTTTTAAAGGTAGTAGTTACTATAACAAAACATATATAACTTAGCAATACAATTGTAAACAAAATATTTTTTGACAAATAATATAAAACTGTTTGCATAAAAGTGTTAAAAATATGTAAATAGTAGTCTCCCTTTTCTAAGTAGCCTCCCGTGTTTGTTACTATTAATAGTGAATAGTTGTAAAAATGGTGTAATTTTATGAAAAAAAATGCTTGCATTGTTGATTTTAAAAAATTAAATTTTTCGCTTTCAGAAAAGAAAAAAGTAGCGTTTTGATCAGAAGTTTGAATGGTCTAAAATATTATGATGTCGGATTTTCAATATCTTTTCTAGTTTACGAGATCTAAACGGGACGGACGGATGAACGGACGGACAGACAGACCATACAAAACTAATAGCGTCTATTCCCCTTTCGGAAGCCGGTAAAAACAATAGCCCCGAGAGGAGGAAGGAGGTCAGCGGCGTAGAGCCGGGCCAGTCACAACGCCCCTGTTGGTATGTATAACATTTAGTCTGCGTGACTAGTGTAAAAAAAAAAGAAATTAGCTGCATTGTTTTCTTTCGCAATTCGTACAAATTAGTGTAATTAGACAGAGTCGACTTATTAATTGTCGGTTGTAAAGTGAAATGCCAGAGAAGAGTCTAAGAGTCAATAAGTCTAATTGTCTATCAGATTAGTTACCATCTCAACACAAGACATCGGCAACGACTTTGTTGGTGAATGGTTCGTAACGACAAAGATAAGTTTCTATTTACGGACTTGGTGTCGATGTCAAATCTTTACAGTAGCTCAAATCAACACAAGATTAATCACATTGATAACCTTAGGATATAGGCCTACACATTGGTTGTCACGTCTGCAAAAATAATAGATCTAGCTACAAGATACTAATGCTTTTTTGTTTAAAATCTATAATGTTACTTGATCAATGACCCAGAATGAGGATTTTTCTAAACATTATTTTTGACTTTATAGTGAAAAAACCCCTATCTGGCCCGCGTACGTGGTTCCATCCGGCCCGCCGAAATATTGGCACAAAGTGTAGAAAACCCTTCCTCGTCTAAAAAAAAAAAGGGGTTGAAAAATGTATCTTTACCTACAATAGGGGCATCAATTATTAAATGATGGATTGTTACCATGACCTTTAACATTCAGGCGTTTATGTAACGGACTCTGAATTTAGTACTTGAATGGCCAAGAGAAGTGAAAAAAAAAAAGTAAGTAAAGTTCCCCTTTCAGACCTTGTGGTCTATAGGGCAGATGATGTAAAGTTCATCTGTTTTTGTGGCCTACGATTAACGAGGGTGTCATGTGGCCAGCACATCGACCAACCGCCTTTACTTTTCCCCAACTAATGTCAGGTACCCATTAGAGCTGGGTGGACTCAGAGGTGCCTAGGGATTCCGAAATAAAAATCCCAGTCTTCACAAGGACCCCCGGTTCAGAAGCCAAGCACTTTACCGCTCAGCTGTGAATGGATCTTTATTTTTTTTTTAGTAGAAATAATGCCAAGCTAAATAGTGTTGTAACGAAAGTTTGTGGCTGTTTAAAACATCAAGATAAAAATGACATTATGAAAATAAATAGCGGCATTCTTGATATCAGCCACAAATAAAAGATGTTGAAACTTTGGATGATTAATGAGAATATTTACAAACACAAAGGAGACAAGAAAACTTCTTGGTGGTAAAGCTAGCCACAAGGCTGCTCACATTTTAAGTAGAGAAATGGAACCAATTATAAAATAGTTTCAAGTCAATTTCATTTTTGTACCTGCTCGTGGATGTGGACCGCAACATGAGCGTTCAAAATTCAAAAGGCCCGAAGGTCGAAATAGGTTGGGCATCATTGTTTTAGGTCAACATTTCATCCGTTTATTTGTTGAAGGGTCATTTGACTTTCACCAATACACACTAATTGAAATCTAAGTGACCTTCTCTTCCTCAGTTTCTTTAATTTTGTATAGATTTGTATCTCTTTTGTGTCACCCTGTCTTTCCCTCTGTTTCTTCTTGTCTCTAAAATGTTTACCAATATTAACACGCCATCCTTGGGTACATTCGCGCGTATAAACATACAATATCAGGTGACCGAGCCTCGCTCGGATGAACAATTTGTGAAGGAAGGATATATACCCGAAGTCAATTTGGTAATATTGTTGTAATTACGAAAATGAACGATGGGGTAAAGACTATCAATCCGAAGAGTAGCTTTTTCGTTATGTCAGTTCTCAATGTAATAGTACATGGCGATTTGAATAGAAAGTCCCCCCCCTCAACAGTAGGCCTATAGAAAACCACAGCTCACGTCTTAACGTTTTACATTGCTTCTTTCGCGTAAAACTATTGGGCTATTGTTGTAATTACGAAAATGAACGATCGGATAAAGACTACTAATCTGAAGAGTTGCTTTAGTGTTCTGTTAGTTCTAAATGTAATTGCACATGGCGATTAAAAATAAAGTCTCTTAAGTCCTCCTATAGTCTAGACCAACCACATCTCACATCCGTCTTATAGTTTTACAATGCATCTTTTACGTAAAACTATTGTAGGCCTACTATTATTGACTTGGAAGAAAGTCTTTGCAGTGTTACTTCTCAGATGGTTACGTTCAGACATTTAATTATGGAATTAGTATACATTCATTTACGTCACTTTAGTACGGAAAGTGACGCAAATCTCTACATTATAGGGTAAAATAGGCACTTTGTGACAAAGTAAAATGGCAATTTTTTTCTTAATAGACTTAAATCATTGCATTAGTTTTCTAAAGAAACGTTTCCGTGGGGCACCTCTGTTACGCCGAAAAATATGTTCGTCCCCCATATGGGATACGTGCCCTGCCCAGCCTGACTGTGGGACTATAAGAAGTTCGCAAGTAAGGCGCAGAGAAGCTGTGTTATGACCATTTCCTTTGTTTTGGTACAGGACAGTAGACACCGAAGCATGAACACATGGTAATAATTCACCAGCAAAATAATAATAATAATAAGGCTTGTCTTCGAGTCCGAAAATTAATGAGGATTGCAGCTGTGACCTACATATTTTGCCACATACAGGGCAAGCATAACTATTGTCCGCGGTGATCGATTAAGATTTTTTTTAGCGTCTGCGTCTGTCCTCGGCAGCAGATTTTATTTTGGTCTCAAATGTGTATCCGCGTCCTTTGTATAGATGGAATTCTTTAAGTCCGACAGTTACGCTGGACAGAGCAGTATCCTGTATGGAAGACGAATCTCAGACGAACGTATGCCAAAGGAAGTCTTTTTTGGTGAGCTAAAAAGTGGTCGACGTAATACCGTAACGCTTAAAAGACCAGTTTAGGCGCCAACTTGCCTTAGCTGACATAGAAGATAGCACAGAACGAGACAGCTGGAGGTCACCAGCAAAATAAACAACAATGTAAAAGGTATTTACACCACTCTACGCAATTAAAGAGTAAACAATTTATTAAGCACTTAAAACACAATAACTAATCATAAATCGGCACATTTAATTTCATTACTTTTCTTTCATAGTTCTATAATAAATTAATCTACAGTAAGATGGTGCGCAAATGTTTAATTAGGTCTAATGGTTCTTTAAAATTTGTTCTTGTTTGCAAAGAAATATTTTAGTGTACTGCGGTAAGCCTAGTGACGTAAGCAGCGTTTTTCCCGTTTACGTCATGGAAAATTTTCATTCATAAAACATTCTAGCCAAAATTAATTTTTCGATAATGAGGCATTTTCAAACCGATATAACGGTCGACCTCGAGTTTTCCCGATGTGGCCAATGAGTTGAGAATTTTTTTCTCACTATTATGCACATACCGTGAACTTTTAAAGAAAATCGTTAGAGCCGTTTTCGAAATAAAATTTATATATATATATAAATATAAATATATATACATACATACATACATACATACAAGAATTGCTCGCTTAAGAGTATAGGATATGTGTAGGCATCTATCCTGGAGCAGATTCGTAGGATATTCAAGTCGTCTAGATTACATGAATGAAGATTACCAGTTGAATGAAGATTACCAGTTGAATGAAGATTACCAGTTGAATGAGAGAAAAGACTCAATAACCAGTTAGTGCTATTAAAAAAAAAAGAACACAAAAACACACAAACATGATAGAAATTATGCGGTGCACCGCACGTGTCAGAAAACTGTGTGTATCGAGGGACGAAAATGATTGGTCACCAATGATCTAGACTCTAGACCAGCGGTTCTCAACCTTTTAACCTCGGCGACCCCTTTTTACAATCCACCACTCTGCCGCGACCCCCTCCCCCACCGCACACACACACAGCAATAGAGGAAAAGACAAAATCAATAAACTTTTTCGATGGTCTTTGATGACCCCTGGCTAATCGTCAATCGACCCCCAAGGGGATCGTGATCCACAGGTTGAGAACCCCTGCTCTAGACTAAACCAATAAAGCAAAAATAAAAGGGTCAGTGAGCATTAACGAATAAGCCTTCCATGAAAAAGCTGTATAACTGAATGTGTATAACTGTATGTCTATCCATTCATTCATCATTCGTCCATCTGTCTGTTTGTCTGTCAATCAATGAATCAATGAATGAATCAATCAATCAATCAATCTATCTATCTATCTATCTATCTATCTATCTATCTATCTGTCTGTATGTCTGTCTATCTATCTATCTATCTATATGTGATAATCAAAATCAATCTATCTATCTATTGATCGATCGATCAATCAATCGATCAATCAATCAATCAATCAATCAATCTATCTATCTATCAATCAATTATTCAATCAATCAATCAATCAATCTATTTATCTTATCTTTCTGTGAAGGCAGAAAAAAAAACTGAGCTCTTTTGAGTGATCGATTGGGAAAATAAACACGAAGTTAACCTTTAAGTAATTTCAATCTTATCAATTTGTTTGATGAACTTTGACATACAATTGGATTAGTTGTTGAATGGCCTAAACAGCAGGGCTAGAGTTTAAATCCTAACTTGAGCAGTTTAGTTTGCTGAGCACAGAACGAGAACTATCTCCCAGCTGCACCCTTCCATACAAGTTCATCAAAGAGAGCGGCCCAGAGCGCGTTCAGCATGCTATAAATGGATGTAGCGTTTAAAGACCTATTTAATTGGACTGGGGCATGTCCATTAACACAAAAAAGACAACATATACCATATTCTCACTGTCAACAAAACAACAAACAATAAAATTAACATTAGATAAGGAAGCTTTAGAAAAAAATGACAGCCCTACTTATCTTGGAGTCACCTATGACCCGAGACTAACCTGGAAAAACCAAATAGATAAAACACAGAGTAAAGGCATCCAGAGACTATCCCTCTTGAAAAAATTAGCTGGCACAGATTAGGGAGCTAATCACAACATCCTGAAAAAGACCTATACCAGTTATGTAAGCCCTGTACTAGAATATGGTGCCACAGCATGGGGCTCAGCAGCCCAAACCAACCTAAGAAAAATAGACAAGGTTCAAAATATTGGTCTAAGGATAATGACAGGAGCAATCAAAACAACACCCATAAGAGCTATGGAGGAAACCGCTGCCCTGATCTCTCTGGATGAAAGAAGAGAAATAAAAATCCTTTCCCAATTCACTAAATTGGAAACCTTGGAGAGGCACCCACTCAGAACAAAAATCCACAAAACTGGCACAAAAAACCGTCTCAAAAGGACCAATTTCATACAGGAATCTCTAAACCTAAAAAAGAAACACCAACTTGAAAAAATTACTCTGGAATCCTCGATACACTATAATGAATCTCCACCCTGGGACGAAAGCCCTCTTCCTACTATAAGGGACCATATTGAAAACATAAAAAAAAAATCTGATTACAGACCAACAGAGCTCAAGGAAATAGTGAACTGTTTTCTACAAACCAATTACCCTAGCAATCAGTGGATCAGAGCTTACACGGATGGCTCATCCCATAAAGCCACCACAAATGGAGGAGCTGGAATACTTATCGAATGGCCAGATGGAGGAAAACTAGAAAAATCCTTTGCAACTGGAGAGCTCTCTGACAGTCACAGAGCAGAAAGGGAAGCACTAGCACTAGCTGCTACCATGCTAGCAAATCATCCAAGTTCCCCTCACAGTCAGATTGTCTTTCTAACAGACGCAAAAACAACCCTCCAAAGCCTGCAAAACTCTGATTCCCCTTATATTAAAAACCTCAGAACAGCACTCACAAAGCTCAACCACAACAGCAAAAAAACTGCTATTCAATGGATACCAGCTCACATACAACTAGCAGGAAATGAGAAGGCTGACACACTCGCCAAGAGTGGGAGAACAAACTCACAAGTAAACTCTGCACTCTATCCAGAAGAAATGAAGAAATTAATTGTAGATAAAATAAATGAGAAATGGACGAGCTCCCATCCAAATCACAAGAAAGATGATGCTTACTATAAGCTATCCCGACAAGACCAACGTCTAATCTTTCGACTCAGGACCGGACACAACAGAATGCGACAACACATGTTCCGGAAGCTCAAAATTGGAACCAGTGAAATCTGCCCATGTGGAGTATTACCAGAAAATGCCGACCACGTCCTCCAAAACTGCTCTCTCTACCAAGAGGCCCGTATAAGACATTGGCCCCAAATCACCCCAATAGAAAGAAAACTATATGGAGAGCTCCCTGATTTGGAAACCACTGCGCAGTTCATCTCATATATTGGTCTAGTCATATGAACACTCCAACATAACAATGAGAACGATGAAGAAGAAGAAGAAGAAATTGGTCTTGTTTTAAAATGTCTTGAAATATTTTCTGAGCCTAGATAAAAAAAAATAAATTGAACGAAACGTCACAAATGGATAAGATGGCCTTGGAGCACCGCTTGCTTCTTTTAACTCTCCAATTCAATCTTAGAACTTCAAAACGTGAGACTCTCTAGCACTCTCGACGGGAGTATCTAAAGATAAGCAGACGCTACTTGACACCACTGTCAATGGCCGATGTCACGTGGGGCTCATACTGACAACAACGACTGTAATATTCCACGAAGTTGTTGATCAATGAAAATTCCCCTGTCCTAAAATCGTGTCCATTAAATACTCCCCAAGCAGCTATTGTGGACATTGAATCTCAGGTGCGACTTTTATTATCAGACATGAATAAGCAATCTGACATGTTTTGAATATTGTTGGTTTTTATTTCAACTAAAATAATAAAAGTTATTTTTACAGTGACGTGCCAGGGCGCCAGCCGCCCGACATTCAATAATTGCGTAAGAACAATCACCTGTTTCGAATCCTGTGATTTTTAATTTCGTGATCTGAGTCCACCCAGCCCTATTGGGTACCTGACATTAGTTGGAGAAAAGTAAAGGCGGTTGGTCGTTGTGCTGTCCAAATGCCATCCTTGTTAACCGTGGGTGATAGAAATATGATTTTTACAACATTTGCCCCATAGATCGCTACATACATGGTGTGAATTTTCCAACTCATTCCTCGTGGTGTTAACGAAAATATTTCTAAGAGATGCAGTAAAACTATTGCTTGATTTCCTCTCCAGCCAGGGCACACACGATTCCAGAAATTTTGTTGAAAGCCTGATGATCACTTTTACTAAGGAACAATTCCAGCTCCAACAAGCCACTTAAATTTAGACGACACAGAAACACTAACGCATACCCACGAAGTCTAAAGCCTAAAGGATCAAATTCCTCATAAGAAAAGAACATTTTGGGCCGGATTGTATTGTAATGCCAGGGCCGATAATAGCTCCTAGTCCGCCGCTGAAAATAATCAAAATAGTGCTAGGAAATATAAATTGAAAAAAATCAACATATCGCTGGGAAATCTATATTGAAAATAATCCAAAATAACACTGAGGAATCTTTAGTGAAAATGATCCTAATCACGCCGCAGAATCTATATTGAAATAGATCTACATGTAATGTACATTTTGATGTTTAAAAATCCGATTGACATTCCTTGAGTAATAAAATACATTGAGAAAAACAAAGAGAAAGCGATAAGGAGAAATGTCTTGGATAAAAAAAATGGGAACTTACAGAAAGTGTAAAAAAAGGGAAACAACAAAGACTAAAATACAAGATTTTGAAATTTAAAAAAAGGTCAAGGACGTCATATTACTTCCTTATGAATAAACTAAATTACTCAATTACGGGGAAAAGGGATGAGAAATTTAATCCGGGTGTTTCTAAAAAGTGCGATAAAATTATTGAATGTTTTTTTAAATAAAAGGTAATCGATACTTTTGTATTTTGTAGCCTATACACTCACAAAAAAGCTTACTATTTATAAAGTTATCATCAGCAAAAATGTTTACACACAGCTATTCTATACATGAAAAAGCCGTACTTTATGCAGTCTTTCAGGGTATAACGAATGGAGTCCTGGTGAGGGTAGTATTCGGTCTATGTAGTGACATGATTTTCCATGACAGGATTGGGAAATAAAATCATTATTGCATTATCAAACTTTAAAATAAATTATAGCTCTTATATAGCGCTTCCTTCATGCTTATAGCATGCTCAGAGCGCTATTATCCAATCCCATTTGTGGACCAGTGTGAGGGGGAGAGGGTATCTGGGAGAAGGCTTAGGCGCTCGGTAAACACAACTCAGCTCGAGTCGGGTGTCGAACCTCGAGCCCCCCTCAATAGGTAGCCAAGCCAAGCCAAGTTCAAGCGCACTTAGCGTCTCGACCGTTTTAGGGCAGGATCCGATACATGCACAACATGTAGCTAGCCAGTGTGGTAATGCCAGGGCCGATTTTGACAACCAGTTCACCCCAGGGCCCAATTAGAAGAATCGATTGTATAAGTTTTACACATGATGAAATGTTTGTGTAGAAAGGAATTCTTAATATTTTAAGAAAAAAATAAATCAAAGATTAAATTATTATCCTACTTATTAAAATGACTTTGTTTCTATCTGTACATACAAATAACTCACTTTTCTCTGTTGATTTGCACCAAAAGTGCAGTACACAGTTATGACAATTTACGTTGCCGATTGCACATTGCATCATTGTTAGCTCGTCCAGGGGGAGATTCTATCTTCTTATATAATACAGACGTTACTTCAAAAAAGAAGATGATTACGTCCTACGCGTCATGCATTCTATCGAAGATTGCCATAGATTTAGATCGTCACAGAAAAGTTTTAAATAAAACATACGCACTTTCAGATGGCTATGTAGACAAGAAAAGCTTATTGTGAGATGCCAGTAAATCAATGCTCAATAAGGACATGACAAAGAGCCGTTCAGTATTCAAAACGAGGAACTGACCTACTTTCCAAGAACAGCACTTGTCTGTCATAAAACCTCAACCTTTAATCTATAGTAGTTTTCAATATAATGGATTATAAACAAAAGTGGGGAAAAAAAACAGGATTGATAAGGAGGTTGAAGAGTTCGTTGAGATTTAGCCCCAGGAAGAGAATCCGACTTAAAAACGTATATGTTGACTCGCAAATTAATTTAAATAAGTTTGAAATCCTTTTTATTACGAACAAACTAAGCTGTATATGAATTAGTAAACAACTATGGGTTTGTATCTTAGTGCAGAGATAGACAAAACACACATTATGCATATGATGTTCAGGGTTGTTCAAAATATCTCTCTAATAACGGAAGCTTAAAGTCGGGACGAGCGAAACCTGTCCTTCACCAGAGAATGCTGACCATGTCTTTCAAAGCTGCATACTATACCAAGAAGCCCGAACAAGACTCTGGCCCCGAAACCCTCCGATAGAAAAAAAAAATTATACGGAGAACTGGCTGATCTGGAAACCACTGCGCAGTTCATCTCAGGTCTAGGATTACTGATAAAAACCCTGCGACATTTAAATGAGAATGAAGAAGAAGAAGACTTTAATCTACTTGGTCTCGCCACTCAGTATTCACACTGGGTTCCGTCTTCGTCTCCTCACCGGCACATGCAATAGCGTCTTAGTCAACACAGTACGTCTATTACATCAGCCAACACACACACACCTTAACAAGGAGCTTGGTTTTATAATGGGCATATTTTTTTCCAAAGGCCGTTTCCCAAAGCTTGCGAAAGTGTATTTTGTATTAGGATCACTATCAATCTGACATTTCCAATCTTAGCTGGTGTCGAAATAAAACTGATATTCATCTACATCAGCGGTTCTCAACCTTTTATGCTCGCCGACCCCTTTTTACAACCCCTCACTCTGCCGCGACCCCCTCCCCTCACACACACATACAGCAATAGAAGAGTAGACAATAACAATCCACATTTCCGATGGTCTCAGGCGACCCCTGGCAAATCGTCAATCGACCCCCAAGGGGGTCGCGACCCACAGGTTGAGAACCCCTGATCTACATTATCCTGTATGTGATATGTGTTTCAATGAACAAATTGTCGGATTTTGTAACGAGTTCTAATTAAAGATATAAACTTTGCATGCGTTATATTATTTTTTAAAAAATGTTTTACAAATGATAAGATCTCAAAAGACACGTGGGCGTAGGATTTTGTTTAAGTCTTAATGATTGAAATTATATATATATATATCATGGGCGTAGCCAGGGGGGGGGTTCTTGGGGTTCAAACCCCCCCCCCCCCCGAAATGAAATCCCCCCCCCCCCCCCCCGCAGGGGGGGGGGACGGAATTAAGTGACTGATTTTTGCTTTCATTTTGTTTATTTTAGGTGAGATTTTAATACTAAATCACCACTTACCACAGCACAGCCGAGGCAGTTTTTAGTTAAAAACCCTCTACCAGGGGGTTTTGAGTTTAAATCCCCCTACCAGGGGGTTTTGAGATTTTAAAAACCCCTATCAGGGGGTTTTGAGATACAAATCCCTCTACCAGGGGGCTTTGAGTTTAAAACCCCCTACAGGGGGTTTTGAATTTTAAACCCCCTACCAGAGGTTTTTGCAGTTAAATCCCCCTCTTCTATAAAAACAAAACAAAACAAAAATGCAAACAACAATCCCCAAATTCCAACAGCACAGTTGATGAAGATTTTGATTTTAAAACCCCATCCAAAATTTACAATAACCCCATCTTCAATATAAAAAAAGCAAATTACACACTCAAAATTCTATGAGCATAGCCAAAGGGGTTTTGAGTTTAACCCCCCTCCCCCTTTACAGTTGGGGTTTGAAGCTAAAAAGTACCTCTTCAATATAAAAAAAAAGCAAATTACACACTATAAAATCTATGAGCGTAGCCAAAGGAGTTTTGAGTTTAAATCCCTCTCCTCCAGATGGCTTTTTCTTTAAAGGTTAAAACCCCTCCAGATGGTTTTGAGTTTAAAATTCCCCTACAGAGCGTTCAGAGTTGAAAACCTCTCTCTTCGATATTATTTTAAAGCAAACTACAGTCACCAAATTCTATGATCGTAGCTAAATGGGGTTTTGAATTAAAAACAAAACAAAAAAAAAACCAGAGATTTTTTAGTTTAAAACCCCTCAACAGATGATTTGACGAAAAAACATTCCTTTTCCATATAAAATCTAAAGCGAAATACAGGCATGTAATTCCAAGAGCGTAGTCAAGAAAGGTTACAAATTTCTACCAGTGGCTTGGGCTCCATTAATTAAGTGTGAAAAGTCTTCTGCCGAAATTGAAAATCATTAAATGTGTCTCAACAAAGATGGCTAAGACAGATTTTAGGAGTCAGTCAGAGAGATCGGGTCTAAATCAAAGAAATCATATGCCGAACTGGGAGTCGAATCCTTAGTAAGGTTGTGACAGAGCGTCGCATGAGGTTTTGCGGGACATGTTTTCCGACAAAATGAATTACGCAAAATAAGAGTTGCGGAAATAGCTTGTCGGCAAATGCGCCGAACGGCGCGAGAGGGTCTAAGTCAGTAAGAATAGCACATTAGGTTTTTGAAATAAAACTTTTTAATAGCAAGATAATGCACTGTAGATACCTCAGAATATGCATTTGTTGGCTTTCAATACCAGAAATAGTGCTCGGCGGCGAGGCTTCGCCCCGCGCTGGTGGAGCGCTGCGAACTCCCCCAGACTCCCTTGCTAGCAAGGGCGGGGAGTCTACAATAAACAATAAACGTCTTCCGAAAGGGTCAGAATGTAATAAAGATTAATTATGTACACACACACACACACACACATATATATTTTTTTTTTCGCGGGGGGGGGGGGAGGTCGGGGGTGGAATCCCCCCCCCCCAAAACCCTCCCCGAAAAAAAATCCTGGCTACGCCCATGATATATATATATATATATATATATATATATATATATATATATATATATATATATATATATTATTATATATATATATATATACAGTGCTTTTATTAGAAATAAAAATAGGGGCCGGTACTCTGTGATATATTGCCTAACTTTTAACTACTAATAAATTAATAATAAAGGTTAAAATACAAGAAAAGTGTTTTTTTATCCACATTGAAAAAGGTGCCGGTATGCCGTACTGGTGCGTACCGTCACAAAAAAAGCACAGTTTATATATATATATATATATATATATATATATATATATATATATATATACTTTTCAAACAATATAAACATGGGCGTAGCCAGAATTTTTTTTCGGGGGGGGGGGGGGGGGTTGGGGGGGGGATTTTTTTCTCCCCCCCCCCCCGGAAAAAAAATTATATGTATTTATGTGTGTGTGTGTACATAATTTTTATTACATTCTGACCCTTCATTCTTTCTATTGTGCCCTAGAATAGGTTCTTCCATGAGTTAGTGGAAAAATTGTAGATTCTCCGCCACTACTAGCAAGGGGTCTGGGGGAGCGCTAGGAGCTCCCCCAGCGCGGGGCGAAGCCCCGCCACCAAGCACTATTTCTGATATTGAAAGCCAACAAAATGCATATTCTGAAATATCGACAGTGCATTTTCCTGCTATTAAAAAGTTTTATTTCAAAAACCTAATGTGCTATTCTTACTGACTTAGACCCTCCCGCGCCGTTTGGAGCATTTGACGTCAAGCTGTTTCCATAAAAATCTGTCACTGGTAATGTCTGAAGCCTCTTCCCACCTGCCATGAGGACCTCCATGAATGGGTGGCGTCAAGTTGTACTAGGATATCATTGCAACTCTTCTTATGCGTAATTCATTTTGTCGGAGAACATGTCCCGCAAACCTCATGCGTTGCTCTCTCACAATCTTACTAAGGGGTCGACTCCCAGTTCGGCATAGGATTTCCTTGATTTAGACCAGATCTCTATAACTGACTCCTAAAATCTGTCTTAGCCATCTTTGTTGAGCCACATTTAGTGTTTTTCAATTTCGGCAGATGACAATTCACTGCAGTTTATTAATGGAGCCCTGCCACTGGTAAAAACGTGTAACCTCTCTTGAATACTCTCTTGGAATTAAGTGACTGTAGTTTGCTTTAGATTTTATATCGAAAAGAGAAGTTTTATCGTCAAAATCATCTGTTGTTTTTTTTTACCTCAAAATGCTCTGTAGGGGGATCTTAAACTCAAAACCATCTGGAGGGGTTTTAAACCTTTAAAAAAAGGCCCGATTGGATTGGCTACGCTCAAATAATTTTAGTGTGTAATTTGCTTTTTTTTTATATTGAAGAGGTTTTTTTAGCATAAAACCCCCCTTAAACTCAAAACCCCTTTTGGCAACGCTCATAGCATTTTGAGTGCGTAATTTGCTTTTTTTCTTACACTGGCGGGGGGTTTAAACTCAAAACCCCTTTGGCTACGATCATATATTTTAGAGTGAGTAATTTACTTTTATTTATATTGAAGAGGTTTTTTTAGCTTCATACTCCACTGAAGGGGAGTTTAAACTCAAAACCCCTTTGACTACACTCATAACATTTTAAGTGTATAATTTGCTTTGTTTTTATTATTAAAGAGGTATTTTTTACCTTCAAACCCCGCTGCAGTGGGGTTTAAACACAAATCTGAGTCAAAACCCATTTAGCTACGCTCATAACATTTTGAGTGCGTAATTAGCTTTTTTTTTTTATAATGAAGAGGGAGTTTATCGTAAATTTTAGAAGGGGTTTTAAAATCAAAATCTTCCTTAACTGTGCTCTTGGATTTAGGGGATTTTAGTTTGCATTTTTTTTGTTTTGTTTTATAGAAGAGGGGGAGCTAACTAAAAACACCAGGTAGAGGGTTTAAAACTCAAAACCCCTGGTAGGGGGTTTTAAACTCAAAACCCCTGGTAGGGGTTTTAAACTGGAACCCCCCTGGTAGGGTTTTTTAAACTCAAACCCCCTGGTAGGGGGTTTTAAACTCAAAACCCCCTGGTAGGAGGTTTTAAACTCAAAACCCCTTTGGTTGTGCTGGGGCAAGCGATGGTTTAGTATTAAAAACTCACCTAAAATAAACAAAATCAAAGCAAAAAATCAGTCATTAAATTCCGACTCCCCCGGGGATTTCATTTCGGGGTGGGGGGGGGGTTGAACCCCAACCCCCCCCCTGGCTACGCCCATGAATATAAACACTGTATAAACTAAACTAAATATTACAAATTAAACTTCAAACTTATGAATTAAATAAACCTCGAGATAAGGATGTTTCCCCCTACTTAAATGTCACAAACACAGAAATCGAAAGCTATCTAATTTTTTGGAACCTAGATAGGCCAATGATGGGTGGCAAACACAGCCTCCTTTGGGCTACCCCCCTGGTTGAGCTTCTTTTTTTTTATCTCACTCAGCGTGAGTTAACAACATGAACCTAACAGCCCAGTCCAACAAGTCCGTCATGTCGTTCCATCACAGTTGTGATCTCTACACGAAAATGTGGCGGTTATAAAATAATAATTTGAAGAAACTCCCCATAGTTAGCTCGGCCTTCGACCGCATGTAGCGAGCTGTTGCAGTACCAGAGGTTATGCGTTACATGTATGGCACGAACCAATTGTAGTTATGGACGCTGCCATTGTGCAACTGACAGGACTTTGGGTGAAGAGCACCCGGCTCACTGAATACAATCTTTTCCAATAGTCATAAGGATAATGGCGATTTCGAGGCAGATTACCTGCATGACTAAGATTCTTAACGTTTCTGTGTAGAAACTCGAAGTGTATTGAAGCCTAGATGTCAAACAACAAAATCAATCCTGTTTACAGCACTGTGTAAACATTGACTCCTACACCTCGTAACACAGATGTATGGATTGACGGACTGAATGACAGCTTACGAAACGAACAGACGTACAGACGGACAGTAGTCAGACAGACTAACGATCAGGTAATCTGATAGATAGATCGATAACGAGAGTTAATATAGACTCTTTAATTGATTGATTTGACATTGAGACAGACACTATGAAAGAAAGATAGATAGAAAGAAAGCTAGATAGAAAGCTAGCTAAATAGATAGATAGATAGACAGACTGACGGACAGACAGACAGACAAATAGATAGGTAGATAGATGCATACATTAGTATATACATATATGCATTCATACATACATTCTTGCATATATGCATACAAATATATATTTATCTTGAAATATCCATTAGCTAACAAAGTCTATAAATAATCTCTTTCTTTTCTGTTTACAAATTTCGTCAAAACAAAATTATTGTTTATTCTTTATATATATATATATATATATATATATATATATATATATATATATATATATATATATATATATAAAACCCTATATATATATTTGGCGAATAAAAACTAATAAAACAAAACAAAAACTTAACAAAGTGCTACACTAAAGTGGAAAAAGAAAGACATATGAAGTGACAACTTTCAAGGAAGCCAGTCATTGACTTAAAAAATATCATTTCAATTTATATTAAAACCGAGACTGTGTTTTTTTTAATTATTTTTTTATAGATGCGTCTTTTTTTCTATATATGTCTTTCTGTATGAGACAAATAGTTTTTAAATATTTCTTCACAACTTCGTGATTGCCACTGGAGATGCTATGTCTGTTCAATATATGTTTGTCAATTACTTTTTTTTTAACAAAAAAAAAATTACTTTGTTTCCGTTGGTCCCAATGGTTCTTTGAGTTACTGTCCAGAATTTCACAATCCACAGAAGCACATGCAAACCTCAAAACCATACGGAAAGACAAAGGCATAGCCTTGGACACTAAAATCAAACTGATGCTATCCTAGGTCGTGTCCACACTCTTGCATGCTTACAAATAGTTGACGCCAACTGCAGAACTAGAGATGAAGATCCTAGCAATGGGATGAAGATGCTCTAGAAGGATCCTACAAATCACCTTCAAAGACTGCATCACAAACGAGGAGATTGGAAAAACAAGAATTTTTTTTTAAAAAGCTTATCTGAAGGGGAAGAACTCAGTCCTTAAAACTAGATCTTGCAATAATGTACAAGTTATTTCCCTTATTGGATTTCAAACACAATAATTAATTACCAATAATTAATTGACTAATTGAGTATTTTTGCTTATTGAATCATGTTTTGTTAGGTAGAAAAAAATGTATCAAAAGTATCAACTTGGTCGGAGAATGCGTGAGGGAGAAATAGCGTTTAAAATTATTTAAGGGAATTAAACCCAACAAATTTAGCCATATATGTGAATATTAGTTTCCCTTGCTGCCATTTAACAAATCAAGGAATTACCAGTAATTAATTGTCTAATTGGTTACTTTTTTTTTATTGATTCGTGTCTTGTCTATGTCACTGAATAATTGTGGGGAGTTTCAGATTGATCCGAGAATGGGTGTCGGATAAATAACGCGTACACTCTTTTTACCACACAGACAGACAGACAGACAGATTGAGTTGATATAAGCATTGTAAAAAATCACAATTACATTCGAGCTCCATAATGAACTAATGACCAACGTTGAAAAACGCAAACAAGCAAATGGATACAGACGAATAGGGGTGGATATCATTGAGTTACGGGCCGGACTCGAACCGTGGACCGTAGTTTTGAGCACTACTGTTTTGTAGTGCATTGGTACTCAGAAAACAACCTGTCTTCCGTTACACATAACGTGACGGCAAGTCGCCCATTAGCAGAAGAATGATCTGAAATGATCTGTTGTTTAGAAAAAGACCAGCGCTTGCTGTCCAGTAAAATCCGTGCACTTTTCAACAGCCAGTACTAGCCAGTCTTTGTAATTAGTCGAAATTTAATTACCCAAACATCAGTGATTGACATGCACTTGCGAAATTCCCATTTTATCATTTAAAAAAAAATGGCTTAATGATAGAGTAAAACTATTTGTTCATGTACTCGTGTGAGTTTTGTTTTATTGATAGTTGTTTCTTGTTTTGTGTTTTCATATTTCTAACAACAGCAGTGTCTGTTTCTTTGTTTCTCTTTGATAATTGTTCCCTTCTTGTTGAACTAGATTCTCGGATCGGAGTGATACATCGAATGACGTCTTGGGCACGAAATTTTTCTAACTGAAAAAACACATTTGACATATCACTGAATTATTTACAACGCCTACTGTAGATATAAACTTTTTGTAACATTGAAAAAGAAATGCCAAAAAAAAAAATATGATTGATTGACCTATGAAAAACAAATTACACGACGGATGGTTTAAAGTTAACATTTTAACATTTTGATTTTGAAAAAACACAACTATTGATGTAAATGTTATGTCTGGATATTTGATTAATCCTCCAGTTTAATATCAATCAGAAATGCAGAATTTTAAACAATGTACGTTTGTGTATTCAAAAGTAGCTTCTCTCTAACCATAACCCTAAGTCTTTGCTATTATAGTTCTAAGCTTCCAATTTACTTTTTAACAAGTAGTTAATGATACCCAGTGGATAATCGCTACACTATTAGCTACCTGCTATCTAAATAGTAAGTGCTACCCAAAACTATCCAAAAGTTACTTGCTACCCAAAAATTTGTTGGTTGTCACTGACAAATCTTACTTCCTATCAATTCAGTGCTACCCTACAGTTATCTGCTACCATATGTTTAAGTGTCACTTAGTAGCCACATGCCTTCAAGTGGTTGCTCCCAACTCAGTGGGCTCTCGCTACCCGTCACTGAGTAACATGTGTTATATAAAACATAAGATGTGATTCACCATTCATTCACCAGGTCCCTTTTTCTGAGTGTGATTAAGCACCAGGTCCCTTTATCTGAGTGTGATTATGCACCAGGGCCTTTATCTGAGTGTGATTATGCACCAGGGCCCTATTTCTGAGTGTGATTATGCACCAAGGCCCTTTATCTAAGGTTGAAAGTGATAGAGGGACCAATGTCTTATATCTATCTATATATTATATCTATTTTTCTTCGAAAGTTAAACAAGGACCACATACCTCTTTCCAAAATTAAAAGTGATTTAGGGACCAGGCCTCGATTTCCAACACAGATGTTGATACATAGAATAGACCAGGGCTCTCTTCCAAGGTTAGGGGTGTGTTATGAAGTGTGTGTTATGGAGTGTGTGTTATGAAGTGTGTGTTATGAAGTGTGTGTTATGGAGTGTGTGTTATGAAGTGTGTGTTATGAAGTGTGTGTTATGAAGTGTGTGTTATGAAGTGCGTGTTATGAAGTGTGTGTTATGGAGTGTGTGTTATGAAGTGTGTGTTATGAAGTGTGTGTTATGGAGTGTGTGTTATGAAGTGTGTGTTATGAAGTGTGTGTTATGAAGTGTGTGTTATGGAGTGTGTGTTATGAAGTGTGTGTTATGGAGTGTGTGTTATAGGATCATGAAGGAAACGGGCAGAGAGAGAGAGAGGGGGAGAGGGAGAGAGAGAGAAAGAGAGAGAGAGAGAGAAAAAGAGTGAGAGAGAGAGAGAAGAAGAAGAAAGTATAAAAAAAAAAGAGAAACAAGGAGGGACAATAAGGGAAGAGAATGAAGAATCGGGGAGAGAAGAAGTAATAGTTAGAAGAAAAGATAGAATGAGAACATGAAAAGTTGGAGGCTGAGAGGAAAGTTGGAGGCTGAGAGGAGAAACAGGAAAAGTTGGAGGCTGAGAGGAAAGTTGGAGGCTGAGAGGAGAAACAGGAAAAGTTGGAGGCTGAGAGGAGAAACAGGAACAGTTGGAGGCTGAGAGGAGAAACAGGAAAAGTTGGAGGCTGAGAGGAGAAACAGGAAAAGTTGGAGGCTGAGAGGAGAAACAGGAAAAGTTGGAGGCTGAGAGGAGAAACAGGAAAAGTTGGAGGCTGAGAGGAGAAACAGGAAAAGTTGGAGGCTGAGAGGAGAAACAGGAAAAGTTGGAGGCTGAGAGGAGAAACAGGAAAAGTTGGAGGCTGAGAGGAGAAACGTGAAAAGTTGGAGGCTGAGAGGAGAAACAGGAAAAGTTGGAGGCTGAGAGGAGAAACATGAAAGGTTGGAGTCTGAGAGGAGAAACAGGAAAAGTTGGAGGCTGAGAGGAGAAACGTGAAAAGTTGGAGGCTGAGAGGAGAAACAGGAAAAGTTGGAGGCTGAGAGGAGAAACATGAAAAGTTGGAGGCTGAGAGGAGAAACAGGAAAAGTTGGAGGCTGAGAGGAGAAACAGGAAAAGTTGGAGGCTGAGAGGAGAAACATGAAAAGTTGGAGGCTGAGAGGAGAAACAGGAAAAGTTGGAGGCTGAGAGGAAAGTTGGAGGCTGAGAGGAGAAACAGGAAAAGTTGGAGGCTGAGAGGAGAAACAGGAAAAGTTGGAGGCTGAGAGGAGAAACATGAAAAGTTGGAGGCTGAGAGGAGAAACAGGAAAAGTTGGAGGCTGAGAGGAAAGTTGGAGGCTGAGAGGAGAAACAGGTAAAGTTGGAGGCTGAGAGGAGAAACAGGAAAAGTTGGAGGCTGAGAGGAGAAACAGGAAAAGTTGGAGGCTGAGAGGAGAAACAGGAAAAGTTGGAGGCTTAGAGGAGAAACAGGAAAAGTTGGAGGCTGAGAGGAAAGTTGGAGGCTGAGAGGAGAAACAGGAAAAGTTGGAGGCTGAGAGGAAAGTTGGAGGCTGAGAGGAGAAACAGGAAAAGTTGGAGATTTAAAGGAGAAAGTAGATATACACTGAGAGTTAGATGCAAAGAATTTGGATTCATGTTCTCATTTTTTTCCATGTTTTTAAAGTAATGTGTAACACTAATTTGTCTATTTTCTGTCATACAACATACTTATATTTTAGACAATTTTGTTTTATTTTTTTGCTTTAATAGAGAAAAAATCTTTTTAGTATGTATATAAGCCTAACATAATTTTAAAATAGTATTTAAGAAGCAGGATCACATATAGTCAAAGTGTATTACACATCGTCCTATGACAGTATAATCATATATGGATTTTGAACACAAACCGTACAAAGGAAATCATCAGTCAACTAAACCTTCACAAGAAGGATCAAGATTTAATCACTTCAATTAATCTCGAACAATCAACTATAAGTTAATCTAAGTTAATCATGTTTTATAGTTTTGTATAATCAATTTCATTCTAAGTATGTATGTAAAATGTTAAAATGTTTAAAATTGAAAATAGTAATAGCACATAGGAAACATGAGGCGCCATTCTCTATGTCTTGCACAAGGAATTAAGGATGACACATTATCTAGAGCTATAGTTCATTCTGTCAATTTTAAACAAGTTATTGAGATTTGATATTAACTAAAAAAATGATTAAAGCAAAAACTTTTCAGAAAAAAAAATGTTTTTTTTAATTTAAGTGTTGTTGTTTTTTCTTAAAATAAACACTAACCCATAACCCATTTCAATAAAAGTTAAAACAAACAAAACACATAAAACATGAGGAAAAATCTTTATTTCTATACATTATATGCTCTTGTTTTTTTTTCAAATGTTGTTTGTATTTTTTAGGGCATTAATGAATAAACTACTTTTCATTCACACTTTAAATCTAATATTTATTTTCTTCATTTAAAATAAGGAATTTATCACAGTCTAGAGAAAAAAATTACATTAATATTAATCTGGTAGTTTATACTAATCTTGGCTTGGGGCTGTTTGCTTATCTATAAATACTCCGATATGAGTATAAGAATTATACATAGAAATATATTCTACACTAAAACAAATAAGTAAACCCATAATTCAAATAATTGATGAGATTTTACTACCAATAACGCAATGTAATGCTTGATTCTAATGTATACTAGATCACCTGTCTTACTGGCCCTAAGATACCACTATAGGAAGAAAACTATATGGAGAGCTGCCTGATTTGGAAACCACTGCGCAGTTCATCTCGTATACTTGTGTCGTCATCGGAACGCTCCAACGTAACATAATGAGAACGTCAATTGTGGTACATGAAAAAACGACCGCTTGTCATACACTAGATTCTAGGTATTTCACTCACAACGGTACAACCATTTAGTGTAAATTGCCATTTTTATGGTGCTGTCATGTTTCTACACAATAGAAAATACAAATTGTTGACTTTTTTTTAAAAAAAAGTATTATATAACAAAAGGCATGAGTGAAGTATGTCATGTGACCACGCGGACCCTGTTGCGACCTGCATATTTTGCTACATCTAATTAAGACAAAGCAGTTGTCCGCTGGAGGTCCATTTATGTTTTCTTTTCGACGTCTCCGTCTGCCTTCAGGAAGTGCTCTTCTTTCTCTTTTGTCATCTCTGCCTGTGGTCCCGTCTTGGGGCATAGGCCACCAATCAGCCTCCGTTTCGGAGCGAGACTCTCCAAATATCCCCAGGTCTTGCATTTTAAATTTTTTTTGTGTGTGGAAAAGTTTAATACGTTGTATACTTCTTTTTTTTTTCTTTGTACAGTACCTCTATTTAATTGGTACTTTCTTGGAAAATTCTTGGCAAAGTATGGTTCCTGGACACGGATCACGAAAACGGCTCTAATTTTTTTTTTCGAGAAATTTGACAGTTGATGTATATAGTTGGGAAAGAATTACTAGGTCTTTGGCTACACTGGGAAAACTCAAGTTTTAATTTTTCAAAGTATAAAAAGAAAAACAAATATTAGGCTAGAGAACTAGGAAATATTTATCTTGAACGGACTATCGGGGACGGGGTAAAAAATTTAACATTCTTTAGTTTTTAAGAGCAAAATAGTTGCTCTAAAAGTTATATAAAAGAGGTATAGTCTTTTTAAAAGTATTCTTAAATGATTTAAGAAGTTAACTAGCCGGATTTGACCCGCGGCCTGTGGACCTTAGCTTGGGTATTACTTATCTACTGGTTTGAATTTAGATTTGTGTTTAACTTTTTTTTTTTTGCTTCGAAAATGAAAGTAGAGTGTGAAAATTAGTTTACCTGTTTATCCAACTTATCGGTATAAATATACAATACTATGTAAAAGGGTTTACCCGATTGGTTAAAAACGTTCATTCTTTTAAAGAGATTAATTTAGATTTCTTTTTTATTTTTAGGCTTTTCTGGTTGTTGTAGGTGGGACATTAAACATACACTACAGTTTCCGCCATGATCTAAGGAACGTTTATGCCAAGTTTTATCACGATTGGTCAAACGGTTTGAATTTCTATGTGGGACATACACGCATACTATGTCATACATACTCCTTACATTCTACTTTATATATTAGGTTGCATATTGGTCTCACGCATGAAAGCAAGCCCAGTTTCATAACCTAACATATACGTTGTTTCTGCATGGACAAATTCTTCTATTTGTTATGGTCTCCAAAACGACCTATTCATCGCGGTTCTGGAGAGATAAAGATATAACAAAGAAAGAGCGTAGATAATTATCACCGTGTTTATTAATGGACTTGCTCTATAATATTATCATGTCTAGCCGCTCACTTATTTCCCATTGTGATCCCATGTGATAGAATTGATGAAATCATTAGTACTTAAACTTGAAGGGACCCTGGTCATTGATACATCAAGCAGGTGTCACCTAATATTTTTCAACCTATTTTTTTCTCTCAAAAACGTTAAAAACAAAAAAAAAGTGTTAAGTTTTTAAGTTTAAATTATAACCGATTACATGATAAGGAGTAGATAACTGTGAAGTCGATGAGACACAGATAACACGAGAGTAAGTGCCCTTACCTAGATGATGATTAGTTGTAAAGTACAAGTCCACCTGCCTGAAGCCTGGCTGTTAGAACTAGATCTAGTTGGACCTAGACTAGAATGTCGAAAAGAAAGAAAATTTAAAAAAAAAATAAAGTTCAACTCTAAGCCACCGCGGTACGATCCCTGGCGTGTCGCCCCGCGTGTGGTGACCAGATCGAAATATATTTCAACTTTGGTATCTATCACTCTCTCTCTCGTATATTCTTTAATTTTTGTACAAAACATTACAGCTCTCTTTCTCACTGTCTCATCTTTTTTCTCTCTTTCTCTCTCTCTCTCTTTTTCTCTCTCCTTATCTTTCTTTTTCTCTCTCTCTCTTTCTCTCTCACTCTTTCTCCCTATCTCTCTTTCTATCTCTCTCTAAAATACTCGATTCCCCTCTCTTGCGGTATGCGCGCTGGGCTGTCGTTCGTTGGTCTCGATAGTCCCGGGTTCATACTCTGACCTCTGCCATCCCACGTCCAGCTGGGGGTTTGAACTAGGAAGTAGATTATCTTTAACTCTGAAAGAAACATCCCAAATATGCAGAACATTTTACATACTCTCTCTCTCTCGGTTCTGTCCCTCTTTCTCTTTTCGTCTCTCTCGGTTCTGTCCCTCTTTCTCTTTTCGTCTCTCTCGGTTCTGTTATCTTTATCTTTTCGTTCACTCTTTATCGTTTCTTTTATATTCTCTTTCTTTCTATTTCTTTTTTTACTAAGGTTCTTTCACTTTGTCTCCTATGATGTCTCTTTGTCTATATCAAAATCTTTCACTCTTCTGTTCCCACCACCTCCGTACAAGGGAACAATGGATTTGAGAAAGATGAGCCGAGCATCGCTTCATACGGCAAAGTGGGCTAATATAAGATGGTGGGCAATGTGAGCATTTGTGGGAGGTTTTCATACTTTGGTGTTATATAAAATTTGTCGAAGTGAAAACAGGCCTTAAGCTGAGAAAGTACATCCGCAATTAAAATTCACTTTATGGATTGATTTATTAGTCTAATCAAATGTTTGAGAAAATTTGGTGGTTCTCTTTACATTACATCATATTTTTTAAGGATTTTAAATGCTTAAAATGTAAGCTATCCAAACAAGCTAGCAATGATGAAGTCTGATACTTGTTAGCGTAGCATTGCTTCATATACTGACGGGTATCTATAAAAAAAAAACAAAAAAAAACAACTAGCGAGCATAAATTAAGCCTGATACTTGTAAGTGTAGCATCGCTTCATATATGGACGGGTATCTATAAATAAGGAAACCCAAACTAGCGAGCAAGGATGAAGTCTCACACTTTTTTTTTTCTCTTTTTTTTTACTTTTTTCAAAATATATTACATCTATGACTAGTGGTGTCCAAACATTTTTTGTCAGAGGGTCATACAAGTTTCTGCACATTCTGCACATTCGTGTAAGGCGCATTAGCGCAACAGAAAAAAAAATCCGAATCCTAAGAAACAGCAGTATGCCTTACACAGACCTTTTGCACAGAGTCTTACACAGACCTTTGCACAGAGCCTTGCACAGAGCCTTGCATAGAGTCTTGCACAGAGTCTTGCACAGAGCCTTGCACAGAGTCTTGCACAGAGCCTTGCACAGAGTCTTGCACAGAGTCTTGCACAGAGTCTTGCACAGAGCCTTGCACAGAGTCTTAAACAGAGCCTTGTACAGGTCTTGCACATAGTCTTGCACAGAGCCTTGCACAGAGTCTTAAACAGAGCCTTGCACAGAGTCTTGCACAGAGCCTTGCACAGAGTCTTGCACAGAGCCTTGCACAGAGCCTTGCACAGAGTCTTAAACAGAGCCTTGCACAGAGTGTTGCACAGAGCCTTGCACAGAGTTGCACAGAAACTTGCACAGAGTCTTGCACAGAGCCTTCCACAGAGTCTTGCACAGAGTCTTGCACAGAGCCTTGCACAGAGCCTTGCACAGAGACTTGCACAGAGCCTTGCACAGAGCCTTCCACAGAGCCTTGCACAGAGTGTTGTACAGAGTCTTGCACAAAATAAAAATTTTCCATTTTTAAACATGTGTGGACGACATGACGTGTTTGATGTCTATGTTTCTTTTACCTTCTCCTCCTCCTATCTGTCTTTGTCTCCTCTCTCTCTCTCTCTCTCTCTCCCTCTCTCCTCTCTAGGGACGTTTCGCTTTGTTCATGCTCCCAAATAATCCTGTAAAACTACACCTCACCCCAAAAAATAAGTTACAAGCCTCTACTCTCGTTTATAATGTGAGAGCTTGCATCTACAATAATCGCGAAAAAAAAATGTTCCATTAACCTTGTGTCATATAATACGCTATCGTTAAGAGTGACTTAAGTCCTTTAGTAAACAGGCTGACATAAAATAAAATGTGGGACAACTGGACTAGCCAGCGTTATTTACACAGCAGACATAAAATATCACCTGCAGGATTGGGAAAAATGGGGGGGGGGGGGGGCGCGGGGGATGTGCAGATACGTCATCCCAGTGTGCATTACTGTATTTAATTAAAATGGATTGCTGATCACGACTGACTCCTATGCCCCCAGGGGCGGCATCCCCCGCTTTATCGTACAGAAGTTAACATGTTTTTATTGCGAATGATAAAAAGATACACCTTTCCTTTTTTTTTAATGATGGTTACACTGGGAGGAAAGGTGTAAACATCGAGATGTCACACGAGGTTGATACATTGATGTTTTGATTTGTGTTTAATGGGTCAGCGGTGTGCTATAGTTTACTCTGTAGCACTTTCCACAGGCAGACTTGGAATTTTCATCATTTTTAGTTTTCTATCGCGTATCCAGTGGTGCCTTGCTTGGCCCGCGGGCCATTTTCAACACTCGTGTCGTGGGGACACATCACGGAAAAAAAAATACAATAAACCATTTTCACAAAGCTTATATCAATTCACTCTGTCCGGCTGTCTGTCTGTCTGTCTGTTTAAAAGATTGATAATTTCTTTTCTCCTACTTTCCAGAACTTTTGCACGATTAGCCATGGCACTTGACCAAACATGAATCAATAAACAAAATTCAACCAATTATTTAATAAATTTTTGGTTCTTAGTTATTTCGTTTACTAATGAAATAAGGGGAATAAATGCTAATTAATGAGAGATGTGGATGTATACATGGATTCATTCCCTTTATTTTGTTTTGTCAAGTCTTTTTTCACCCACTTTCCATTCTCGGATCAAGTTTTAATTTGGCAGAATTATTTATAGTCGATGACTACACATAAAAAATGTGTTAATCCATTAGTAGTAATTAATTAAATTTTGTATTATATAGCAGTAAGGGAGTTAAAACCTACCATCTTGAGATAAATGGCAGTAATTAGCGGTTCTTTCCCCTAGATAAGCTTTAATTTTTCGCAAGAAGAATTCTTCTATCTTTTGCTTGTTAACAGTTTTATTACGAATCCACGGATCTAGTTGGCTTGCTTACATAAATAAATGGGATGTTTGTCGTTTATTCGAAACCAACTTCTGAATATCCGGCAGCAGGAGACACCAAGTCGTGAGCATTGAATCGAGATTCTGATCAGTGAAATGATGATTTTTACTATGCAAATAAGTTGGACATAATATAAAACAACAATTAATTAGTAGTTTTTCGTATTATCGCGTGAATTGCAAGTCTATCAGTTCCAGCTACAGATCTTTCTGGGACTACGCACATTGGCCGAAATCGATTTTCAAAAAGACTATTTAATTCTTTAAATTATGGAAATGCACAAAAATTTCACTGAAATTATCCTTGAAGAGCCTCAGGAGTTTGATCATTTATTGTTTTGTAGAGACATAGTTAGCTACCAATTATATTGTAGAGACATAGTTAGCTACCAATTATATTGTAGAGACATAGTTAGCTACCAATCATATTGTAGAGACATAGTTAGCTACCAATTATATTGTAGAGACATAGTTAGCTACCAATCATATTGTAGAGACATAGTTAGCTACCAATCATTTTGGATTGCGGTACAGGTTTGGATGTAAACAAGTTGCACCCTTTCCGCATCTTGATTGAAGAGTTGTGGTTTTGTTTGGAAAGCTCTTCATGTTCTTGGGGGGATGCCTGGTCGTGCGGTAAGTGAGCTGGGCTGTCGTTCGGACTTGTCTATGGTCCTAAATGCATACCCTGCCCGTTGTCATCCCCCGTCGTCCTGCGGGAGTTTTGGACTAGGAAGTAAATTATATTCAACTGTGAAGGAACATCCGATACATGTGAAACATTTTCTTTTCTTTCTTTACTTACGAAAACTTGACTTTCCCTTGTAGCTGGATGTTCAGTTCATTCAGATGTGATATGATGTCGCATAAAATAGCCATGTCCCAACCGTGTGGGTGTCGTTCATTTGAGGCTCTTGCTGTGATATGTTTCCTCATAAATATTTTAATTTTATGTCGCTAATAAAAAACAAACATGTTAATACCTTTCCTGGGTTCAACCAGCCCAATGATATACAACGACTTCAGATTCTATTTCTGACAGAAAATCTTTGAAAGTTAAACGCCTTGTGATTTGATGAACTTCAAAGTGCCGAACACAATGGTCATCACGTGGTCCAGATTCAAAACATTACCACAGAGATTTTGTTGGCGAATGATGAAATGAAGCCGCAGAGGCTCGGTTACGTTTGATCTAATAAACTTTAAACAACAAAGCTTATATAAAGTTAGTTTAGTTTGGATTTTGTTATGTAATTAAATTTGTTATAAGCCTCAGACTACAATCTTTAAACGGGGACTAGTTCAACTTATACCACCACTTCAGTCAAGTACTATTTCTTTTCCTTGTTTGAGATACCAGTCATAAGTATAATTACGTGAATGATCCAAACTAATTGATACAATTACACTTAATAAAAGCTTTTTTTTTAAGTAGTTTTTTAATGGGTTTTTATTATTTTTTTATTTTTACAAAGCTTATATAATATCAACTCACTCAGTCTGTCTGTCTGTATGGTAAAAAGTTTGAGCATGTTTGTTTTTTTTTTCATTTCCAACTCTCTGATCAAGTTAAAACTTTGCACAATTATCATTGAACCTGATAAAACTTGAATCAATAACAAGAAATTGAACAATCCCTTAATTAATTGTTGGTGATTAATTATTTAGATTGATATCGAAATAAAGGGATTAAATGCCACTTAACGAGAGATATGGATGTATATATGGATTTAATCACGAATCAATCCAAAAATTAACCAAGTATTTAATCATTTAGTACTAATTAATTAATTTGTATTATATAGCAGAAACTGAGCTAAACCCTGTAGTTTTCAGATAATTGGCAATAATAAGCGTTTCCTTCTCTTAGATAAGCTTTGTTTTTAAAAAGTATTCTTTTTTAATGCTTGTTTTTGTTATTTGTTCTCTCTTTCTTCACCTGGCATTGTTTCTTGTCCTAAAGGACTATTCTCTTTGCCTTTCCAAATACGAATTTTGAATTTGTCAACGCAGTGCAAGTTGTCAAAAGGACCAATAATGAATGTGGCTGCTTTGAAGATTTTTTTACACAAATATTTTATGTCTAACATTTTTAAAATTTGCAAAACAAGCGGGATGTGTCAGTGAGTGGCATTACTGGATTGAGGGGGTTTGAGATGTGTCAGTCAGTGGCATAACTGGATTGATGGGGCTTGGGATGTGTCAGTCAGTGGCATAACTGGATTGATGGGGCTTGGGATGTGTCAGTCAGTGGCATAACTGGATTGATGGGGCTTGGGATGTGTCAGTGAGTGGCATAACTAAATTGACTAACTAACGAGAGGAGCTTGAGTTAAAATTCCACTGTAACTCAAGTTAAGTTTCGTTTACTAGGCTCCCAAAGAAAGCACGCAAGTTTCTCCCCCCATCTCCATACATGCCCTTAAAAGAGATTAGACCAGAGCGCTCTCAAGTCAAAGATGCTTTGTACAAGAGGAACTTCAAGTCTCTGTTCAGTGTTAGAGATTTATGTTCTTTCAAAGCTGATTTAACTGTACAAGAGCAACTTCAAGTCTCTGTTCAGTGTTAGAGATTTATGTTCTTTCAAAGCTGATCTAACTGTACAAGAGCAACTTCAAGTCTCTGTACAGTGTTAGAGATTTATGTTCTTTCAAAGCTGATCTAACTGTACAAGAGCAACTTCAAGTCTCTGTACAGTGTTAGAGATTTATGTTCTTTCAAAGCTGATCCCACAAGCGACTGCATGAGTTTAGAAATATAGTAGACTTTAGCTCCAAGAAATGTAACAATATTATTAAAGAAAGAAAAGTTTCAGGTAACTGAATGGCAGATAGTGTTTGGGTTAGAATAACGCAATAGCTCGTCTAAGAAGTTGATATACATTTTAAAAGAGAAAAATAATGCAGGAGTAACGAAATTTGATTTGTGCAAAAATTGTGTTTTGTTTTGTTTGTTTTTAAGGGCAAAAATTTGCAAAATTTACATGATGTTAGAAATTTTTTCTTTGATTGATATCTTCACACTAAAATGTTTGGATAAGATATTACTATGCTGGATTCAGCATTGAATGGGGACATTTTAAATGAAGGACTCAGAGATGTCACGATTGTAAATAATTAAAACAGTGACAGCGTTAATAATGATTCGTATATTAAACAAAAGAGAAAAAAGAAAAAATAGTATTTATATCATATAATTCTGTTGTCTTATGTGGACTTAAACACCACTGCAAATAGATACTTCAACATTACCAGTTTCCTAAGAAATATAAAATATTCCCTTGATACGTCTGTGATTGTCATATCAATAAAGATTTAGTTTCATCCTTAAAGGAAGCAGCTCAGAAATTAAAGCAATGTATTTTTTTAAATAAATATTTTTTAGCATTTTATATTTAAAAAAAAATATTACTCAGAAAAAAATAACTGTTTAATTATAAAATTAATATTATTAACTTATTTTACTTCATAAACATTTCACTTGGAACAGTGGTTAGCGTGTTTGCCTGAGGATGAGTGAGGAGGTTGGAGCATTCGAATTCGAATCTAGGTCGTTCAACTTTTTTTTTTATTTTATATTTGTTGAAAAATAAATGCATGCATTTAAAAAGCGATCATGGTAATATTCAGACAGATACCCCCCCCCTCCCCCTTCTTCTTTCTCCCACTACCCTTCCCCAACTGGTCCAGACAAGTGACAGGATCCTAGCGTACGCGTATTGAGAAAGCTAAAAGCATGAATTCTCTAAAAACAATTGTTAACAAATATTTCTAATCGCACATATTTATTGTTTTTAGTCATGATCTACTATAAATTTACTAACATGATTGATCCCAACTAATTATTACAACTAAGATTCATATAAGCTTTTCTTTTTAAAGTATTTTTTTTTATAATTTGTCGGTATTATGGCATTTCCTATGTCTTTCATACGCAAGTTATCGTATTTGTTGGAAACTAATTGTTGTAATTGTCTGCAGCACTTGCAAAACTCAAAACAATATGGAAAGGCAAAGGCATAGCCCTCGACCACCTAAGTCAGACTGATGTGCTCCTTCCACGTGACCACATTCTTGGAATTACATAAAAACCGCACCACAAAAGAAGAGATTAGAGACATAGTTACTACAGCGATTGGACCCCACGATGACCTGCTAACTAGTGTTAAAAAAAAAAATTAACAACTCTATGAAAATGTTAAAAAAGATTTTCCTTCAGGGAACTGTACCAGGAAAAAGAAGAGGCAGACAGCTAAAGCGATGGGACTGCCATTGAAAGAGATTCTATCCAAGGCGAAAGACAGAGAGGAATGGAGAAAGACGGTTGACAAATCTTGTGTACTGCGCCAACGGTTTAACAGATTTTTTATTTGATGCGTAATTATAAGTATTTTCTCAAACATGGTTTATTTTTAATAAACGTTGTATTTATTTTACCCATGAGACCTTGACGCTTACGTGACAGTTCTATATTAACTTTGCGAAGGATATAAAGAGAGTACCTGTAATATGTAGAGGTTCTCCCCGATATATCCACAATTTATTATAGCGAGCCATTGTACTTGGAGAAACTCATTTGCTCGTTTTACCCACCGGTCACGCCCATTGATATATTACAAGTGTCACTGATTTATGTGTGTATGTGTGTATAATCTATTTTTACTTATTTATTTTATAAATTGGAACGAATGCGCTAATGACCGGAAGTGTCTAAGTTTTTTAGACAAGGACATTGGTCAGTGTGTGATATATGCTATTAAGTAGTATTAAGAATATTAAAATGTTGTGTTGGTAATGACCAAGTGCGTTTTTATTAGAGATGGGAATCGGACTCAACTTTTTAAGTTCGGGTTTGGTTCGGTGAGATTTAGGTTACGGTTCGGCTTCGAAGCGATGTTATAAAATTAGGTAATAGCAAAATTATGAAATATAATAATGTTTAATTCAATTATTAGTAAGATAATACAGCGATCTAAAACTTTATTCCGCCGAAGGGCCATTTTAGTTTCAAAATCTCACGTCGAGGGCTAGATGACAGAAAAGATTTAAAAAACATTTCATACAAAAATAAAGCACTTTTATTGGAAACCCTTGGATATATTTTTAAAACATTTCTATTTCTGTGGTCCACGGTTAACGAGGGTGTCATGCAACCATCACAACGACCAATAGCCTTTACTTTTCCATAACTGACATCGGGTGACACAAACATTAGAGCTTGATGGACTCAGAGGAGACCTTAAGATCCCGAAATGAAAAGTCTCAGTCTTCACCGGCATTCAAACATGGGACCCCTCACATCGCAAGACAAGCGCCTATACCACTCAGCCACCGCGCCTCCCACGTGAATATAATATTCGCACTAATTCATGAGACGTAGGAAGTTTTTCCCAAACCAACCAAGATCCCGCTGCATTGATGAGTCATCAAGTTGAAGCATTGAATCAAGGTGCTCGTCTGTGAGGCGATTTCGCCACCATAGTTACGCCCCTTTCCGCCTGCTAAATGAAGAGTTGCTTTTTTGTTTTGAGGTCACGTATGTCAGCCTGATTCAACTTCTTGACAAAGAGGTTCCGTTTGACTTGAAACTTTTTCTAATAACTCTTGCAAGTAACTGGCAAGTTCGCTATATCATCCAGCCATACTTCTGGTGGTACCAGTAGTCACTCCCACAAATTTCTCCCAAAGGAAAGAAGCCTCTTCCGTGATGTCTGAAACTTCTATGAACAGGTCTTTGTCAGTGGCGGTCCAAATGTATGTTCCTCATAGCAGATTTCTTTTCTAAGATTTAAAAATGATTTTCGTACTGTAAACAAGTAGCAGGAGTTGAGCGCTATCAGATATGTCGGCGCTAATGGGAAACATTTCCTGCTCTGCGGCTCTATCTCTTAGTTTTAACTGAGAGTTATACTTTTTCATGTGAAAAAGAGTGGCGGCTTCATCTGCATTCTTATTTTCATGATACATTTCTTCCATCACTGATAGTAAACCCCTTTAAAGCATTCCCAGCAGGTCGAAAAAAAGGCTTCATTTTACTAATCAAACATCTTATTATTGAAAAGAAAACAAAATATAAGGCTAGCAACGAAGAGTTTATAAATGCTAAAAATGAACTGAAGAAAGCAATAATTGAAGGGAAAAAACATACCAAAAAAATTGAGAATTTCTTTTGAAATAACAACTCAAAAGCATGCTGGAAAGGATTATAGAAAATAACAGGCTGCGCCTCAAAACGAGAACGACTTACAGTGGATGATGACGAGAAATTCGCCAACGAACTAAATTATTTTTATTCTCGTTTCGATAAAGATTTTGTTGACCTACAAAAATAAATTTTCAACACTCTGACCAAAGAAAAACAAGAACCTACGTCAATTTTGTAACTGAAGATGAGGTGACCTTTTTATTTAGAAGAGCAAACGCAACAAAAGCTTCTGTACCAGATAAAATTAATGACAAGCTGATCAAGCTATGTGCGGAAAAAATCTCTTTTATCTTCTCTCACATCTTTGACCACTCGTTGCAAACGTGCGTAATTCCACACATCTGGAAAACTTCAGAGACTGTACCAGTACCAGTACCAAAGAAACCAAAAAAATAGGTAGCTTAAATGATTTCCGCTCAGTAGCACTAACACCTACAGTTATGAAATGTTTTGAAAAATATATGCTTAAACAACTTGTTGCAAAAGTCAATAACAGCCTAGACCCTCAGCAATTTGCGTATAAAGCAGCCAGGGGAACTTAAGATGCAATTCTATTGCTTTTGGACCAACTTTATAATCATCTCGATAACCCAAAACCAGGGGCGAAGTGGGTGTCAAAACCGGCCCGGGCATTTCTATACAATTGTATGCCACATTATAGGCGTCCAATCCTACCTGTCACCAAAAGTATTGTGTACATTTTAATAATGTATCGAAAGTAGTTAGTATATAAATAATTTATTAGAGGATTTTGAAACTATCTTATAAGCGCTATTACTAAATGAATAAAGTATAACACTTGAAATGGGGAATCTCTTAATGTGAAAAGTTTTTGCTACCATATACATTAGCATTCACATTCAAGGCATCTGAAGATCCCCCATTAACGAACATATTGTTTAGGATTCACTTTCACTCCTCGCCATTTTCTCACGCATATGATCTTCAATTTACAAATACAACTCTTCATCCTCCATTATTTTAACTGTCCATCTCACAAGGTCATGGGGGCGCGGTGGCTTCCAAACCTTGGGTCCTGGGTTCGAATCTCAGTGAAGACTAGCATTTTGAATTTTGGGATTTTTAGGGCTCCCCTGAGTCCACTCAACTTTAACGGGTAGCCTACTTGACTTTAGTTGGTAATTGTGCTGGCCACATGACACCCTGCTCGTTAACCATTGGCAAAAAAAAACAACAGATGACCTTAATATCATCTGTCCTATAGATCGCAAAGGTCTGATAGAGAATTTTCTTTCATAGACTGCTTTCTCAATAGCTTGGAAACTTAGTTTGATTGCATCTTAAAGCTGGCTACATTCATACACAACAGAACATATCCACTTGTTTTTAATATCCTTTCGTTCAGTAAAACTAATGCTGTCAAGATAATCTCATGTTCTAGCAAAGCCTCTTTGTATTTCGACATAAGACAATAACTTTGTCGTCTTGGCATTAGTATTTCTTATGGCGTTAAACCTGTTCATTCGTAAATGCCTTCATCATAAAGTTGGTGACTGACAGAAATCTAAATTAGACTAAATATAGGCCAGACGTAGATCTAGATTGAAATGTATTAAATAATTTGAACAAAATTCACATCTATATTTTTCGTTAAATTATTAAGGTATAGCTTATCTTCTTACTGTTTAGTGGGTGCAGATTTATTTATTATGTAAACAGTAAATCACATTAAGAAGTGAATCTGATGCGAAAATCATAGTACACAATTACCCAGTAGTAAAGTAAGTAAAGTTCCCCTTTCAGATCTAGTGGTCTATAGGGCAGATGATGTAAAGGTCGTCTGTTTCTGTGGCTTACGAGTTACGAGTGTTATGTGGTCAGCACAACGATCCACCGCATTTCCCCAACTAATTTCAGGTACCCATTAGAGCTGGGTGGACTCAAAGGCGCCCAAAGATCCCAAAAGTAAAAAATAAAGTTCTTAGGTGATCAGTTAACGTTACTCTACTTATTCAAGAAGAGTTAGAAGAGTCTTACCAAAGACGACGTGTTGCACTGTTTGCTTTTATGTGAAAAATAACGCCAAATGATGTTTTAAATTTTATTACTTTAAACGATCAAAAAAAGTCAATTATTATTACACACTAACGTCGATCTCTATAAGAAATAAATGCCTTAATTTTCTTGTTTATCGTTTAGTGACGTCTACTAGAAGCACTATATACGGATGAAAGATATTTACGGCAATGCTTTAGATTAGTATTAGACTTCAAAAGTGTAAAAAGTATTTTTGTTTAATCATGACGCTCTAAGTGTTTCCTTTAAAGAGAATAATATAAATCTTGAAACAATTTACTGGCATTCATGTGGCCCTTTCGGTGGCCTTGCTGGCCCAATTGGGTACCGGCCCAGCGGGCATTTGTTCGAATGCCTTTATAGCCAGTCCGCCCCTGCCCAAAAACATATGCACGAGTCCTCTTCGTAGATTTCTCCTCGGCTTTCAATACCATACAGTCACGTCTAATGATAAACAAACTGAGTAACTTAAATGTCAGACCTTACGTACAAGCATGGGTTCTAAACTTTTTAACCCAACGTCACCAGCATGTTAAAGTCAACAACACCAAATCGTCAACTCGAGAACTATGTACGGTGCTCCACAAGGTTGTGTGCTTTCTCCTGTACTGTACACTCTTTACACTAATGACATAAGAAGCATTTATTACTCAGTTAAACTCATTAAATTCGCTGATGATACAGCCATAGTAGGTCTTATTTCAGAAGACGAAACTCAGTATCGAAGCTCGATAGAAGAGTTTACAAACTGGTGCACCGACAACTTTCTAGAACTGAATGTCACAAAAACTAAAGAACTTATAACAGATTTCAGAAATAAAAAACAAACGAAACCTTTCCTAGGAAGACCACCTTGGAACTCTGACAAAGAAAACAGCCCAACGACTTTTTTTCTTTACAAACTGAATAGTTTTAAACTAAATAAGAAGATCCTAGATACTTTTTACGGCGAAACTATACAAATTCTGCTAACATACGGAATAACTTGTTGGCAAGGCATCGCTTCATCTAACCAGTTGCGCCGTCTAGAAAACATCATTAAAAGGGCATACAAAATTAGACTCACAACATTACCACATTTAAAGGAACTTTTTTGGAAGACAACGGTCACACGCTCCATCAGAACTAGGTCAAGATGTCGCGAAGTGGGCGACTGCTGTCAATCAAAACAAGAACAGAGCGGTACAAAAACTCGTTCGTACCTCACTCGGTCAGGCCATATCAACGCCACTCGTTGAGTAGGAAACATGAAAAGGACCAGGATGCCTGTGTGTAGTCGCTGAATGAACTCTTTATGTTGTGTCTATTCTATTTATGTGTATGTTTTTGTTCTGTTGTCTTTATATGAAAAAAGGGTCCTTGTAATCACAACAAATGTCCATAAGGATCAATAAAGCAGTCTTAATTTTAATCTTAATCTTAGTCTTACCTACTTAAAATGTGAGCAACGCTGTACCGACTAATTTTCTTGTATTCTCGGTAAATATTATCGTCAATCCTCTAATCTGTTGGCGTTTCTTAGCAATCTTTTCTTGGTGGCTCAAACTAAGAATGCAGCAATAATTGTTTGTGTTTTATTTTACAATGCTGTCTAAAGTTACGCTCTTTAAAAACAGCCACAAACAGCTCAATAACAATAAAACATTTTGGCTTATTTTCGTGCTCCATAAAAGGCAAAGATCTGTCCAACTTTTTTTTGGTAGTTTCTACTTTCAGTGTCTACTTTTCGTTTCTTCATTAACGCACAAATATTAAATGTTACGGTACCATTCGTGGTGAATCAAAAGAAGACGACTCGAAATGATCCTGCTGAATTTTCAGAAAATTAAAAATAACTGTCAAACATCTTACTGAAAATAAGTTTTTATTTTTTCTTACTAAAAAATATTGCAAAATCTTTGATTCAGTTCGGTCAAGGTGAGAACAGTTCGTTCTGTTTAGGTTCGGTTCGTTTCCCATCTCTAGTTTTTATATTAACAGCTGAACCCGAGGGACGCCTAGGCAGGTAGTAAGAAACGAGTTTGTTTTGTTTGAAATGTTTCGGATGTTCTTTCAGAGTTGAAGATAGTTTACTTCCTAGTCCAAACCTCCCGCAGGACGACGGGGGATGGGAGCGGGCAGGGTTTGAACCCTCGACCATCGATAAATCCGAACGACAGTCCAGCGCGCAAACCGCACGACCAGGCAGCCATCCGAGAGTACTTTATAGTAAATTTAAAGTATTAAAAATCTGTAACAACGAGATACTCTTTGAGAATTCCAAGAGGTCTCAAAAACAATTCTTTTAAGATTCAAACATAAGACAGCTCTCTCAGGCTAGAACGTAAAGCGAAAAAATGTTGGACTAATTTAACACTTCCCCACTATAGTCTTGACTTTTTGAAATAGCTGTTAGGCCTTAATTGGAGATTTTCAGAATAAGTTTAACAATGCCAAGGACGCTAGCTACAACTTCCTTGTTTCCGACTCAATGACAAAGTATTGAGCTACAATGTTAACACTATCTCAGAGCTTAGCTGTTGATCTTCGTGTCAAATCGCGTTTATTACCGATAGTTAGTTGCCCATTTGTTTTTAAATAAGGTTTAAAGTTATAGACTGAACGTCTAATGCATTGACTTATATATATTGTATCTCGACTGGACATGGAGATCTTTTAAAACTACAAAAAATTTGGAAAATGTTTTTTTAGAAGTTAAAACAAGGCGTTGTTTTGTAATGTAGTTATAAGAAGTAAAGTGGGTTTTTTCCAACCCTAACCTATGTAACATATAATTTAATTTTTAGATCTAGATCTAGTAATTGAACAGCAAAAACAAGGTTATAATTATTTTTTTGCAATTTTAAGATACATAATCTAGAAAGATCTAGGTAATCAATCAATTTAAATGTACAAAAGAAGATTTAAAACCAACATACATGAATTATTTCGATCTAGGATTTTTGAAACATTATCTCAATGGAAACTGATAGGAAACGGCTATGTTTTATATATTAGCGTGAATATATAGTTATGTGATTAATAGCCCATTCTAAAGAAAATCCGAGAAATAATTTTGCATTATTTCTAAACTTTGAAAACTAAAGATTATTACTTTTCTAGGACAGAAATTATTGATTGGGGCGACTTCCCTTATAGATTGAAAAAGAGTTACGTACATAAAAATCTATTTATGTATGGTCTGTGAATCGATTAGTCGCGGTAAGAATTTGTTTCCGTTTTCCAGTCTAGATATAATATATAAGTCTATGGTCTAATGCTTCTGCCATATTGAAAGTATTTTGTGCTACAAACAGAAGCGCTTAGAAAATTTGATTCTGTAGTTCTAAAAATGTGCCAAAAGAGTATCCTATCCTATTAACTGTTCCCTTTCAGAAAAATAAAAAGTAACCGTTGTACTAGAACTTTGGAAGATCTAAAAAATTATTGTATGAAATATATCGATTTTTTTCTAGATTTTTGCAATATAAACGGGACAGACGGACAGAAAGACCATACAAACCTAATAGCGATTTTTCCCCTCTCGGGGGTCGCTAAAAACGCATTAGTAATGTGTAGACATTTTAAACAAACCCAAAATATATATTAATTATCATTCGACTTTTTTTTTTAGTATTGGCGCAAACACACTTTGATAAGAGTACTTTGAAAGTATGACTCTTTATCCTAAAAAAACAACAACATTGGGGTGCTTCCCCCCCTCCCCCGCTGTCCAGTCGATCTCCTACACATTTATTTTGATCAAGACAACTCTTCGCCCCTCCCTCTTATCACATCACGCCCCCGCCCCTCATTTTGTTAACAATGGTTTTTGGGTCTTCAGCAATTCAATTTGCGGGAATCCGGTAATAGATTTCAGACAATATCTTGACATGTTAAGAGACCTATGAGAAGTTGCGGGATTAATTCTGACGCAGCGATACCGAAGCAATTCGACTGTGTCCAGTCCTACAATGAATACAGTTACTTGATTGTACTCAAAACTCTTTTCTTTATATGTCAGTGCAATTTGTATATGTCAGTGCAAATATAATTTTTAATATATATATAGAGAGAGACCTCTTATCATTTACAGATTTTTAAAAAAATCTATTCAATCTTTCGGACTATTTCCACCCTTTTCGTACATAATTATGAATAAATAGCTTTTACCTACCGGCTTAGCCCGTAATGTGACCTATTTCTTGTGTTCTCTTTTGTTCTACTATTTCTTTCTCCATTTCCCCCTCCTTTCACGTACATCTCTCTTTTTGTTTAATCTTATACCTCCTATTGTTCTGTGTCTTTATGTCACTAATTTCATCATCTTATTAAACCAAGATCTTGATGGAAAGTTACCAGATGTATATGATCTTGATCTTTCCCATTGGTCAATTCAGTATCATGTGACTGTTTAACTCTATTTCAATAAACATAATTGTTTTTTTTTCTTTTATTAATAGTTTACTGTTTTACTGTCTATTGCAAAACATGTTTTAAAAAATATTTATTTGTTAGCGAAAAGAAAACAAAAGTGTATGAAAGAAGGTTAGGGTTAGGGTTAGTGGTTATTGTTAGTGTCAGGGTTCTGTTTTATGCTCGTTTGCCTTGGCCCCTTACATCCAACATGCACCTTGTAAAGGGCTTAGGGCTTAGGGGTAGTTCTTACTAAAGACAACTGGCTCGATCTACTAAGGGTATGATTCTCAAATCTAGATCCTTAAAGGCGTACAAGTATTACAAAAGTACACTCATCAACAGAGTAGTAATTAATATTTATTTACAGCATTACAATTGGTTACACATATAATATAGAGTACATAATCAGCATTACTAGAGTATCTAATTGTGCCCAAATTAAATATTCCAGGGCGCCTAGAGTGGCCTAGACTAGAATTCAATAATAAATTTCTTAAGAGTATCATGACACAACATAACATTACCAAATTATATGCAGTATACACATAGCAGAAATAATATCTCCTTAATCTAGGCAATACAACTGACAACAATCACCAACACCCTACTCAGACCAGGTCAGCTCTCCAACTAACTAGACTGACCACAGGAAACCTTATTGTTCCTCCCTTGAAAACCCCGTGCTAAAACAGTGCACCCCTCACAACTAATAAAATAAACAAACACACACACACAATGTAACATCTTACACACCCCTGCTCTTGAGACACCTTCGTGCGTAAAATAAATAATTACTAGATGTTGACAATATTATGTTTACGAGTATGAGATGAAAGTAATAATAAAATGGACAAACTGATAAAGTAATATATTGTTCAATTTAACAAATATTATAACATAGATGTTAATCAAATAATCATTCTGCACCTTTGTCCCCACATTGTTTGATAGCTATTGTGACATGAGCTGGGCAAGTTTCACTGAGAACACTTGGTTGTTTTTTTTCACCAGAAAATTGAAATCTCGCGCAAGCTTCGTTTTGGGCTCTGGCCACATGGGCCACATGTTGCGGTCCAATGCTACCACCACAACACATTAGTACGTAGTTGGCCTCTATATACCAAACGCACAACGCTGGCCAACTGCTGGCTCTATTCTAGTCTAGCCTCAATTTTCATGCCATCACTAACTCCCTGTAGAGAAGTAAGAACGTCAAATTTCTAGAAATGTAATACACAATGGCAGCGAAACAACTGCGAAATGCAGTAATGCCTTAGATACTCACCCTAAACAGGGGAACACAGACAAACCTCAAAGAAACGTTATATCAGCATAATTACAAAAAGACTTCACCAGCAATGCAACAAAGAAGGTGCGTTCAAAAATAGTGCACCTAACAAGCATTGGTGCTAGAATTGGTGCTAATCTACGCACCGACAGTTAGATTATTTTGTTAATTAGCAAGTCTGTTCCTTTAAAGGTCGTCACCAAAATGTACATTACGAATTCAATTGACTCGTAATTTTCAGAATGTACTTCAGAAATTAAGATCATTACGACCTCAACAAAATAACCTCTTGCAGGGCTTCAACGAAAAATGTCAGTGTTCAAACTCCAGACGTTTGATACGAAAGTACGAAGCATTAACAATGTGGTCAAGTCTAGTTTTTTAAGCACATAGGATAAGATAGAAAAATATTTTATTCATAAATAGAAGACAAGACTAGACCAATTAATTCCATGTCATAAAATTACTATGTCACTAAATTACCTTGTCATAAAGCTACCATGTCATACAATTACCATGTCATACAATTACCATGTCATACAATTACCATGTCATACAATTACCATGTCATACAATTACCATGTCATACAATTACCATGCCATATAATTACCATGTCGTACAATTACATGTCATAAAATTACCATGGCATACAATTACCATGTCATACAATTACCTTGTCATACAATTACCCTCTAATACTATGTGTATACAGTCATAATAAAAGTTCATAACCACAAGGAAAAAAAAACAAAGAGAAAACAAAGAAGGTTAGAAAAAAACACACCATATCAACAGAATATTGAAAACAGGTAGTCACATAACTATTTATAATTCTGCTCTTTACTTGAAATATTATTTTGACTGATATGGTAATAGATACAAACCATGGATTTCCATCGTATTGTAGATATCAATTACCTGGTGTGACGTCAATATGAAATGTGTTCCCATCGTTGATCAAGTTTAAGAAAGACAAAATGATTACCCGCTGTACCATTACATGTGTACATTTTCCATTGATAAAGAACATGAAAATGTTTTAATGAATCAATTCAATGAGAATATATCTGTTACATTCAGATGACAGCATCTTGTCAGACATTTCAACATTTACTTATATTACATGAAATGAAATATGAAAGCATAATGACCTAAATTATTTTTACGAACTAGGTCAGTCGTCATTTTTAAAGTGCACAGTGAATTGAAACATGTACTCTCCAAATGAAATTTATTTCACCACACTTTGAACTTGTTTATGAAATTTAATGGCTAAGCAGATTTGTCCAATCGATTATGAGTAGTTTAGCTCGTAGGCATCACAAGGCATGGTGCAAGGCAGGGTTACAACAGTAATATAGCATAACAAGATAGAACAAGCTAGAACAATGGCACATACAAATAAGTAACAAGACTTATCAAGAAGACATAGCAAGGCATAACAAGCAATAACAACTAAACATAACAAGATGCAACAACTTTATAGCGCCTTTCGGGTGGAGACACCTCTATTACGCCGTCCTCCTTGAAGCTCGTCAAAGAAGATCACCTATGGCTTGCGGTCGTCTCTCATGCGGGATATGTGTCCAACCCAGTGCAGTTATCGAATGACAATGGTCTCAACTGTTCTCAGAACTAAAAGCTTTGACTTTTTTTTTTGGATAAATTTTGCCTCAGTTATTTGACGTGTCTGCTTAGTAGTGTAAGATGGACTGTTCACACACTTAACATTTTGCCTATTAAAAAGAAAAGAGATTTAACTTCTTGATAGGTAGATAGGTAGATAATCCAAATGGTATAGTTTACGCCTTAGTTTTTTTATTGTCACTAATGTTGTCTCTTTTAATCTTCAACCTTTTTTAGCCGCCCACGAAAGGGAAAAAGAAGCTTTAAGTTTAGTGTGGAATGTCTGTCCGTCCGTCCGTCCGTCCCTACCGTTTTTAGCGGCCCCCGAAAGGGGAAAACACGCTATTAGTTTTGTGTGGCATGTCTGTCCGTCTGTCTCGTTTAGATCCCGTAAATTAGAAAAGATATTGAAAATCTGACATAACAATATTTTAGAACATTGAAAGTTCTGATGCAACGGCTACTTTTTTCTTTTCTGAAAGCGAAAAATCTAATTTTTTAAATCACTTATGCATAAGACATTTAGCTAAAGGATTTTTTTTACGAAAATGTTTTTTTTTTCTTGTGGATTTGAATACGAGATTGACCCTTTACACAACAATTAGATCAATTAGATATTCATTATAAGACATCAGTTTGACCAAGCTGACATTTAACTTCGCATTCACTTTCACCTACCCTTTGGTCTGCTAGACCGCTGGGACACCACAAAGGATCTGTCAACCTTCTTTCTCCATTCTTCTCTGTCATTTGTCTTTGATAGAATTTCATTCTGATGTTCTTTCTGAAAATATTGAAACCTGCCTTTTTATCTGCATTGGTGGACCACTTCGGTGGCCGATTTTGAGTTTGCGTTTCCACACAAACAGTCTTTGTAACCTTGTTTCATTTATGTATTTATTGTGATACCACTGAGTGAGGTAATTAGAGAGGGTCTGTTGAATGATAGTTTCAATATTTTACTTATGATACCACTACATTAGATAAATTAACTTTTACAAAGTCTACTAAATATCTCAATGATACTGTTTGTTAAAAACCATTGATATAAATAATAATGGTAAACAGAAAAACAACCAAAAAAAAATCCTTCGTAAATTTTTGTCGATACTTATTTGTAAACATGAAAGACATCGAATTCCGTAGCAATGAAAACAAAAAGAAGATTTCTGAATGAAACGGAATCACCTTTTTGCCTCTAATGTTATTTGAGATTTACCTACTAGGAGGCGAATCCATAAATATCCAATTTGTTTTGGCGTATCCGGTGTAAATATTATGGAAGTAGGGATAAACCAAGTGTCAGGTCTTAAGATTTAATTACAGACTTATTAATTTGTCTAGGTATTAAAAGTAATATTAATTGCAATGTGTCTATGTTTTACTATTAATTTATAAATTATTATTACTTTTAGAACCTATCATTCAGTCCCAGAGTTCAGCCCAACAGACACACCATACACACCCAGTTGTACATAAATTAATAAATGATGTGTATGATGATTTAAAATTTAAAGTAAACTATGAATTTAATAAAATGAGATTTATACAATGAAATGACATATGATTAATGGTAATGGTAAATGAATACAAGTCCATATAGATCCAATATGATATGAGAAATTACTAAATCATAATCTAGTTCCATTAACTACTGAATTATTATTTCAAATACAATAATAACCACCTTGTAAAAGAATGTCCGTCAGCATTCTTCTCACAATATTTAATTCCAAGACAAAGATTCTGTAAACTGTTCAAGGTAACATAAGTATCTTTTAGCCAGGACGAATGTTCACCCACGATGAAGAATCAAAGTTCAGAGTAGCACCAAAACTCACAACGTCACAATGTAACACCAAGAGACGAAAACATCAGTCCTGAAAATAACTTTACAATGTGAAATAAAGCTCACCCTAAACAGGGGTCAAATAATCCTTCAAGACTATATACCAAGGCCAACGCTAAGGCTATCCAATAACATAGGCACCAGTATAATTCAGGAACTCCAAAGATACAGCTTGGCTCTACAGCCTAAGATGGAGGGAGTCTACCAAACGATCAACAAGAAAAATTTGACGTCATAAGAAAATTTAAACCGAAGCGACAAAGGGAGAGCAACTAGTACACAAGGAAATAAAATAGCGAAAATGACGTCATCACCTATTGATGAAATCGGCGCCATTAGATATATTTACTGCACAACTAAATAATTAGTTGCGACACCAGGTATTTTTATAAGACAAATACATGTAGTTTTTCTTTCACTTTTCGGCGTCATGCCCTTTGCGCTACATCTTTTATTATTTGTATATATTTTTTTATTTCTTATTTTAATCAATTTAAAACAGGTGTTTATGCCACATTTTAAGAATTCTGCAACAATCATGAAATGGATATGAATGTTTCTATTTATGTAAACACGTTCCCTTTTTTTAGGTCTATAAGATGTTGTTTTTACAAAGTTTTTATCAAATTAAATTATTATTATTATAATTAAATTAAATTATTATACGAGGCTTTTTACAAATTCAATTACATGACTGATCCAAATATTCAACTAATTGATACACTGAATTTAAGCTTTGAATTTATTTTTAAAGTATTTTTTTTATTTTGCTTATCATAGAATCACAAAAAGCACAAAAATAAAGTGAGAGAGAGAGAGAGAGCGAGGGAGAGATAGAGAGGGCGGGAGACATATATAGAGAGAGAGGGAGACATAGAGATATAGAGAGAGAGAGAAAGAGAGGAGAGAGAGACAGAGAGTTCAGAGGATCCCTTACGTTTCTATTATGACCAGACCATCTCCACCCACCCTAGATGAAGAGGGAGAGACAGAGAGACAGAGAGAGAGAGGAGAGAGAGGGGGGGGAGAAATAGAGAGAGAGAGAAGAGAGAGAGGGAGAGATAGAGAGAGAGAGAGGGCGGGAGACATATATATAGAGAGAGAGGGAGACAGAGAGAGAGAGAGAAAGAGAGTTCAGAGGATCCTTTACGTTTCTATTATGACTAGGCCATCTCACCCACCCTAGATGAAGAGGGAGAGACAGAGAGACAGAGAGAGAGAGAGGAGAGAGAGCCAGAGAGTTCAGAGAATCCCTTACGTTTCTATTATGACTAGGCCATCTCCACCCACCCTAGATGAAGAGGGAGAGACAGAGAGACAGAGAGGGAGAGATAGAGAGAGAGAGAGAGGAGAGAGAGAGGGAGAGAGAGAGAGAGAGAGAGAGGGCGGGAGACATAGAGAGAGAGAGAGACATAGAGAGAGAGAGGAGAGAGAGACAGAGAGTTCAGAGGATCCCTTACGTTTCTATTATGACCAGACCATCTCCACCCACCCTAGATGAAGAGGGAGAGACAGAGAGAGAGAGAGAGAGAGAGAGAGAGAGAGGAGAGAGAGAGAGAGGAGAGAGAGAGGGAGAGAGAGAGAGAGAGAGGGCGGGAGACATAGAGAGAGAGACATAGAGAGAGAGAGAGAAAGAGAGGAGAGACAGAGAGAGAGAGGAGAGAGAGACAGAGAGTTCAGAGGATCCCTTACGTTTCTATTATGACCAGACCATCTCCACCCACCCTAGATGAAGAGGGAGAGACAGAGAGAGAGAGAGAGAGAGAGAGAGGAGAGAGAGAGAGAGGAGAGAGAGAGGGAGAGAGAGAGAGAGAGAGGGCGGGAGACATAGAGAGAGAGAGACATAGAGAGAGAGAGAGAAAGAGAGGAGAGACAGAGAGAGAGAGGAGAGAGAGACAGAGAGTTCAGAGGATCCCTTACGTTTCTATTATGACCAGACCATCTCCACCCACCCTAGATGAAGAGGGAGAGACAGAGAGACAGAGAGAGAGAGAGAGAGGAGAGAGAGACAGAGAGTTCAGAGGATCCATACGTTTCTATTATGACTAGGCCATCTCCACCCACCCAAGATGAAGAGGGAGAGACAGAGAGACAGAGAGAGAGAGAGGAGAGAGAGACAGAGAGTTCAGAGGATCCCTTACGTTTTTATTATGACTAGGCCATCTCCACCCACCCTAAATGAAGAGGGATAGGTCTTCCTCCTGCCATATGGTGCACACAGTTGCCTACGTGTCCCATGTGCAAGGAGTGTCTCTCTGCTTCCTGGGAAGACGGATGAGGCTGCCCAAAACAACACGAATTGAGTGTTGCCAAATTTAAGGCTATGAGAGGCACACACACACAAATATATCAGACTAAAAATTGAAAGTATAAATATTTATAGACTTAACCAAAAATTAGCCAATGATTTTAATCGTTATTTATTCTTTGCATATTGAGCATTTCCACTCTATTATTTTCTGCTTGTTCTTTAATTAAGCCTCGCTATTAGTCCAAGCATCCTAGAACACGAGACATTGGTAATAGAGAAACTGTATATCTGTTTGGACCTTTCCCAGACAGAAGTTTGTTCAGATAGGCAGATGGAGGCAAGCTTCAGTGGACCTAGATCTGTAAGTGTCTTAGACTCAACTCTTTGGACAGTGACAAAGAAAAAGAACTCTCCATTTGTATCGATAAATTCTTAACCTCATTGTTGACCACCGGAACAACGTAAGTTGAGGTTAAATTCTAGGAATGATTTCCCAAAATCCAACTCTTTATCAATCTCTCTCATAACGAAGACATAAAACGTTGTGAAACATATTAGTGCCATATCATTTCTCATAGCTTATAGGAACTCGCTATATCTGTCTGTCTGCCTATCTATCTATCAATCTGTCTGTCGACCTGTCTGTCTGGTAAATAGTTTGAACAGTTTATTACTTCAACACCCATTCTCGAATGAAGTTGAAACTTTTCGCAATTATTTCTTGTACCCGAGAAAACAAGAATCAATTTTGAAAAAATAGTTTTATAATTATTGGTAATTAATTAGTTTGTTTGGTATCGAAAAAAAGTGAAATAAACTGTACTTGACTGATGAGGCGGTGTACGTTGACTTATTCTCCTTTATGGGAGACGAACGTATGACAAAGGCAGTCTTTTTTGGTGAGCTAAAAGGTGGTCGACGTAACAGAGGCGCCCCACGGAAACGCTTCAAAGATCAGTTTAGGCGTCAACTTTCCTTGGCTGACATAGAAGAGAGAACCTGGTTGCATGCGGCCTCCGAACGAGACAGCTGGAGGTCACTTACGAAGGCCGCGGGATAAAACATTTTATACCAAAAAAAAATCCATTGCCGAGGACAAACGAAGACGGTGAAAAGAAAATATAAATCGACCGCCTGCGGACAATGTTTATGCTTGCCCTGGATGTGGCAAAACATGTAGGTCACAGCTGGGACTGCGCAGCCACGGGAAATACTGCATACCTCACTAATCTTCGGACTCGAAGACTAGCCTTATATATATTCTCCTTTATACTATGTCGCTCTAAAGTTTGAAACTAACATGTCAGAAATGAACCAAATCTAGAATCTTGGTGCTAAAAAGAAAAGTTGGGCGCGAATAAGGAGAGTGAGAAGGGGTATAAATTACAACCTGAATTGAGAAATTTCAGTTATTTGGAATATCCCATAACATTTTGTTTCATATAAAAAATCTTACTATCAAATGAAAACTATAATTAAAATTGAAAATAGAGTAGTCTTTTTCTGAACTATTTATAATGCATGTCTTATAATAGAAATTAAAAAAAAAGAGAGAGGGGAGGGAATCCTCGGATAAAATCCATCAATCAATATGGTTTAATTTACTCTTGCTATAGTGTCTTAGATTTTTGTAAGGTGTTTCATTACCTTGCGATGAACGATTGTTAATGGTTTACAATAACTGTGTTTTTACACTCATCATGGTCATATGGCACATTAGACTGATTTCTAGACTGGTCTCTATGTCATGTGTGGATGAGGTTCGAGTGAAAGGTTATTTATGAAGTATTATATTACTTTCACTGACGTATCTAGGAAGGTGACGCAATAGGTGAACATTTTGTGTAGTCAAGACGGATGAATAGGTTTACTTTTTGAACCTGTTTAAGGTGGTTGGAGTATTGGGAACATGAGACGACCATAGATTCAATAGAAGTTTATATCATCTTCACCTATCCCTAAGAATGTTTAACCGATGGGGCGACACACATGATCCGTCGACAGTTTTCCTCCGTTCCACTCTCTCAAATGCCTCTCTTTCAGCGACAGGTCTGTCTACTCTTTGATGTTGTCTTCCAAACTCTCTCTCTCTCTCTCTCTCTCTCTCTCTCTCTACTTCGTGTTCTTTTTCCTGGTACTGTTCCCTGAAAGAAGGTCGTTGACAGTAGCAAGCAGGTCATCGTGAGGCCCAATAGCCATTGTAATCCGGTTCCAAAGCTCCTTGTTTGTGATGCGGTCTTCTTAAGTGATACCATCACTTCAGTCAATCAGAATGTCTTTCCTTTGTTCGAGATGCCAAACAAAATAACTTATTACCAACAGTTAAATAACTAAATGGGTGGGGTTTTTTTTTTATTGATTCTTGTGTTGTCAGATAAAAGAAATAATTGATTCGAGATTGGGTCTGGGAGAAATAACGTGTACAAACTTTTTACCTGGCAGACAGACAGAGTGAGTTGATATAAGCTTTGTAAAAAAAAAAGTGGCAATTGTTATTAAAAAAAAAGTAAAAAAATATTTTATTTCAGGTTTAAATTTCGCACATCGAAGTGTGACTGGATGGCTAAGTTGATAGAGCGAATTTCGTGGTCTCGCCCACTTTTTATTTTCTTTTTGTTGTTTAATGACAAAATAAAATCTGAATGTTTAGTTTAGCTTATTAAAATGTTTCTATACAACTTTTCTTCTTCCTTGACAACTACGAAACTGTTGCACGAATGTACAGATTTATACGTATAAAAAAATGAACGTTGTAACGACTAAAATCTATATCTATATTATAAATTAGAATGTAAGGCGTATGTATGTATGTGCCGAATAGAAATCAAAACCGTTTGACCAATCTTGATAAAACAGAATTGTTCTTTGGGTACTAACTTAGACCGTAGTGTATGTATTGTAGCACTAAAACAAACTTAAGACCCAAAAAAAAAAATAAACTTGACCAACTCTATGAAAGCATTATAACTTCATCGATCTAGGCTATGTTTACTATGTTTACATGAAAAGATCGAAAGGATCTAGATCTAGATCTAATTTTAAGAACTACACTTTGCGCAGATAGTTTTTTAATTTGACACATTAAAATACAAAATATAGTCTATTGATTTCATTATTTAATAAAATTAAGCTTCAAATTAGTGTTCTAAAAGCATTTCAACATAAATTTGTACCTTATATCTGCGAATTTTGAATTCCTAACGTACATTCTTTCATTAGATATTACACGAAATGTTATACATCCCTCTATTCCTTGGTCTATAACTCTTATGGAACTTCTCTTCGCATAGATAACTTTATAATTAAACACATGAACATATTAATTATAGTCCATTCATTTCATATTTTAATCAAATTAACATTCAAATTGTTTTTTCTAAAGCAATTTTACATGGATCTACATTCGTTCGCCAATGTTTTCATAAAAAATTGAATTCAGGTCAATTAGCTATTTTTTGCTCCATTCATAATATTTTTTTTTCATGAATTGATTCATTAGCTTTACTTATAACATTATTTTCTTTAATTGTTTCTGATGAACTATATCAGTGAACTACATCAGCAATACGCAAGTTAAGACCCACGGGCAGCGAGTAATATCTGTCTAGTCTTGCTATAAAATGGAAAATCCAAGGAATTGATATTTTATTTAAGAATATTTTTAAAGGCCCCCAAAGGGGAAGAGACGTCCGTCCGTTCCGTTAAGATCTCGTAAACTAGAAAAGATAGTGAAAATCCAACAACTTAATATTTTAGACCATTCAAAGTTCTGATGCAACGGCTACTTTTTTTTTCTGAAAGTGAAAATTTTAATTTTTAAAACCACTATGCAAGCAGTTTATTTTTCATAAAAATAAACTTTTTTTTCTACACCTATTCATTACTAATAGTAACAAACGGGGGAATCTATTTAGTAAGGGACATAACTATTTATTATGGCTGTGGAACATTTATGCAAACGGTTTTTTATTTTTGTCAAATAAAAATTGTTACAATTGTATTGCTAAGTTAAATAAGTTCTGTCATACTAACTACTACATTTACAAAAAAAAATGTTTATTTTTTTAGAGAAAAAATTTATTTAGTATGCATATAAGTGGAACAAAATTTAAAACAACAATTAATAAGTAGTTTTTCACATTATCGCGTTTACTGCACTTATCGTGCCACACATGAAACATTAAAATAAAGCAAGGGTGGGCAAATTTTACATGCACATACATTTGATGTTTAATACTTCCGATGACAAACAAGTCTTGTCTTCAACTCTTCATTAGAAATATTAGTAACAAAGTCACTCCCAATCTCCTTCAAGAAACATAACAATTTCTTCCTTGAGATCCCATATTCTTATCAATACCTTGTCCATCCTAAGCCAGCGGATAGTAGTACTGAGCATCTGAACGCTTTGTTCCAAATCTTGAAGTAGACCTACTTTACGGAACTACCTGAAGTGAAAGACCACTAGCTCTTATACATTTGATCACTGAGATTACTGAATGATAAATGTATATGTTTGATTTTCGATGCAGCTTTGCGCAAACTTTCACGTTTAAAGTTTATGGTCGGGATATTGTTCTTTAATTTATTTGAAAAAAAACAACAACACCGTATTTCTCAGTCAAAACAGGGGCTCCATCTGTTGTTACAATTGCAATCTAGCTCCATGCTAGCCCAAGATTTTCAACACAGTTCTTCAAAGCATTGAATAAATAGTGGCCTGATTTTAAATATTTAAATTTCTCGAAATATTGATATATATATATATATACATATATATATATATATATATATATATATATATATATATATAAATGCGGCCCTCCATTCCCAAAATTTTTGTAATGCGGCCCTCGATAGGAAAAGTTGCCCACCCCTGAACTAAAGGATTTTTTTTTCTCGAGGCTTTGAATAAGGGATTGACCCTTTGCATTACAGTTAGATCAGTTAGATAATCATTATATGGCATCAGTTAGGCTAGGTTCAACTTCACTTTCACCTATCCCTTGGTCTGCTGTACCTGCACCTTCTTCTCCATTCTTCTCCGTCATTTGCATTTGATAGAATTTCATTCTCATATTCTTTCTGCAAATATTGAAATCTGCCTTTTTTACCTGCCTTGGTGGACCACTTTAGGGGCCGATTTTGAGTTTGCGTTTCTATACAAACTGTCTTTGTAACCTTGTATTTAAAGGGATACTAGATTGGGCCAAAGCTACGAGTATGGGAAACGTTTTAATGTTGGCAATTCCTGAAAAATAAAGGGGTGGGGACTTCCTGGCCAAACAACATATCAACTATTTCAACGTAGCCAAACATGAATACCAAGGGCTGATTTAAGAATCTTAAAAGAATTGGTTCTAAGTCAACATGGAATAGTATTAATACTAAATCACGAGTATCAGGGATACTAAAAATCACGGGCCTGTGTTCAAATCTAAAAAGAATTATTTGTCGAAAGCCAAATTGTGAATTTACTGTAAGATCTCTATCTGCAGCTTCACTTTTTATTTATAGTCCTTATGTACTTTCAGGTTTTGAGAATCAGACAATGAGAATACTAGGTTTTGTGAGACCATGGTTAAAAGAGGGGGGTGCGGACGATCATTAAATAAAGAGAGAGAGAGAGGAGAGAGAGGGAGAGAGGGAAAGAGAGGGGAGGAGAGAGAGGGAGAGGGGGGAAGAGAGAGGAGGAGAGAGGGGAAGAGAGAGGAGGAGAGAGGGAGATAGGGGAAGAGAGACGAGGAGAGAGAGGGAGAGAGAAGGGAGAGAGGGGAAAAGAGAGGAAGAGAGAGGAGGAGAGAGGAGAAGAGAGAGGGAGAGAGAGGAAGAGAGAGGGGAAGAGAGGAGGAGAGAGAAAGAGAGAGGAGGAGGGAGAGAGGGGTAGAGAGAGGAGGAGAGAGAGGGAGAGAGAATGAGAGAGAGGGAGAGTGAGGAGGAGAGAGAGGGAGAGAGAGGAAGAGAGGAGGAGAGAGAGGAGAAAGAGAGAGGGAGAGAGGAGGAGAGAGAGGGAGAGAGGGAGAGAGGGGAAGAGAGAGGGAGAGAGAGGGAGAGAGAGGAGGAGAGAGAGGGAGAGAGAGGAGGAGAGAGAGGGAGAGAGAGGGGGGGAGAGGAAGAGAGAGGATGAGAGAGAGGAGAAGAGAGGAGGAGAGAGGGAGAGAGAGGAAGAGAGAGGAGGAGAGAGGGATAGAAAGGAGGAGAAAGAGTGAGAGCTAGGAAGAGAGAGAAGGAGAGATGGGGAGAGAGAGGAAGAGAGAGGGAGAGAGGGGAAGAGATAGGGAGAGAGAGGAAGAGAGAGGAGGAGAGAGAGGGAGAGAGAGGAAGAGAGAGGAGGAGAGAGATGGAGAGAGAGGAGGAGAGAGGAGGAGAGAGAGTGATAGAGGTGGAGGGAGAGGGAGAGAGAGGAGAGAGAGGGGGAGAGAGGAAGAGAGAGGGAGAGAAAGCAGGAGAGAGAGGAAGAGAGAGGAGAGAGAGATAGGAGAGAAAGGGAGAGAGGGGAAGAGAGAGGAGGAGAGAGAGGGAGAGAGGGGAAGAGAGAGGAGGAGAGAGGGGGAGAGAGATGAATAGAGGGGAGGAGAGAGAGTGAGAGAGATGAAGAGAGAGGAGGAGAGAGAGGGAGAGAGAGGAAGAGAGAGGGGAAGAGAGAGGGAGAGAAGAAGAGAGAGGAGGAGAGAGAGGAAGAGAGGGAGAGAGGGGAAGAGAAAGGAATTATTTGAGAAGTCAGAGAGCTTTTTACTTTTGTGAATGTGATGTGTGACTGTCCCAATCATTGATATGATTGTGTTCCGTGAACTTAAGATAGAAGATAGAAATTCAACTTATAGACTACAAGTTACGAGTTGATTTGTGATGCGAGTGGGAACAGATATATATAAGGTAATATATGGCTGGACTGGGGTTTGTAAGAAGATCCTTAAACGCATATATAGACAGTGGCGTAGCATCCATGGCGCGAAGGGGTTCAATGTGACTTACCAACCAAGGCGAAAAGGGATTTATTGCATTTGGGCCCTTGACTCATGACTTTGCATAAAATGTGCATATGTTTTTACTCACAGCATATTAAGATTTGCGTTTCTAGAATCCAATAGGGAGAGCATAGTTTATAGGACACTTAAAGGTGGTCATCAAGGAATAATGCTCTAACTGCATTGAGATACTGATATTTTTAATATACTAAAGATGCTTACACAAAATACCTTCTCTCCCTCAAAGGAAAAAGAACGCCTGGAAGCTGCAGCACTTGGGGGAAAATTAGAAACTTTCGATACTATTGCTCTGTACAAAATTGTGAGCGCAATCAACGTTGTTTAACAAATGTTGCAAAGTGATCATCAAGATCTACGTAAAGCTGTGAATTAACTGGAGAAGATCTAGACTGAAGTAGGCTACAACATTTGAGAAGATCTAGACTGAAGCAGGCTACAACATTGGAGAAGATCTAGACTGAAGTAGGCTACAACATTGGAGAAGATCTAGACTGAAGTAGGCTACAACATTGGAGAAGATCTAGACTGAAGTAGGCTACAACATTTGAGAAGATCTAGACTGAAGTAGGCTACAACATTGGAGAAGATCTAGACTGAAGTAGGCTACAACATTGGAGAAGATCTAGACTGAAGTAGGCTACAACATTGGAGAAGATCTAGACTGAAGTAGGCTACAACATTGGAGAAGATCTAGACTGAAGTAGGCTACAACATTGGAGAAGATCTAGACTGAAGTAGGCTACAACATTGGAGAAATGATTCAGAGTGTGAACATGAGGCTGCTGTAGTAGATATCTGGGGTGTTGATCCAGTTTTTCGTTTCATATGATTGAAGAAAGTTAAAACCCAATTTGATGAGACTGCCACAGACTACCACAGACTACCACTGACTACTGTAAACTTGTGAAGAGAAAATTTAATATGCAGAGAAGACTTTCAAAATCGACGTATGTTAACGACAGTGGCGTAACTAAGGGGGGGGGATGGGGGGGGGATTTTAAAATCCCCCCGGGCCCCCACCTAGGGGGGTCCCCCAAATGGGTGTCCGAAATTTATTGTAAATACATAAATTACATTTGATTGACAAATAGTGTCAACGGGTGTCTTTTTTTTCCCAGCATTTATGGATTAAATTTATCACAAAGACTAAACCTAGATCTAGGTCTATCTGTACGTTGACTTTGTTGACATTTTTAAAATATTTTTTCCCACACAGATCAAAGTTTTTTTTGAAGGTTAGTTTTACCTTTTAAACTTTGTTGCCACGAATAAAACTGCATGATATACAGCAAATTCCAGGTATCTTGTTACCTTTACTAATAATAGATCTAAATGTCGAGTATTTTATGGCTACACTAATTAACCTTGAAGCAAAATTTACAGAATCGAGTATAACAGATCCAAAAGTTATTCTTAATAATGCTAGAATAGTCCATTATTCGAGTTTGGCGTCTATAATTTCAGAATTAAACTTCACACTCGAGTTATTACCCCTCTATTCATCTTTCCTCAATCCAATGGAAACTCTCTTTTTATTTCCATCTAATCCTTTTGCTTTCGCACAAAACATAAACAACAAACAATGACGTAATATCATATAATATTAGCACATCATTCCTTTTGAAGTTATTATCACACCCTTCCTTTTAAAGTTCTTAAAAGTGATATCTACTAGCAGGGCCGCCCAAGCATTTGCGGGGCCCTATGCGAAACGGATCGCGCGGGGCCAGTCTGGGTAGGGATGAGCATAATGTCAAAATTATTTTTTTTGAATTAGAAAATAGGCCTACTTTCGTCTTTGCAGTAAATTTTTATCAAATGAAAGCTCGCAAGGCCACTTTTTATTTATAGGAACCCCAAAATTTCAATTTCGTCTATTCTTCAGGAGATTTGAATAAATTCAAAAAAAGTTCAGGACTTTATCGTATATTTTGCCTTTCATGAGATTTCCTGGAGGCCCTGGAAAATCAGGAAGTCACGAGAACCCTTTTATTTTATATACATTATAATGGTTTAATTTAATAATGTACACTTAGAATTAGCGCGGGTCCTATGAAAACGCGGGGCCCACTGCCACCGCATAGGCTGCAGTGGCCTAAGGCCGGCCCTGTCTACTAGGAACTTTAACAATTCGCCCACTTCTGGTTGTTTTGACTGGCACAACAAGTTCTCTAGACGTTGGTCTATAACTGTCTGTTTCGTTTGTTCCAACAGTTTGCAGTTCATTGTCTCCATCTGTATCATAGTACCCAGAGATGTCTTCATCGAAATTCTTATTTAAAAAGCGTTGATTTCTTCTGTATGTTTTTCCGTTTGTCTTTATGATGTAAGATCTGGGTGCTGAATGTTTTTTTATGACAACTGCTTTCTGCCATGTTTGACCTAGACGAACTCTCCGACAGAATAATCTTTAGGTAGTCTTGCTTTTGCATTGTATTTCACTTTGCTTTTCATCTGTCGTTCGTTAAGTAATGTCTCTGCATTTTCAGCTACCGATGGGATCAGTTGGAATGATTCCCTGAGTCTTCTACTCGTCAGCAGTTGTGATGGTGAATAAGGCAGTCCACTTATCGGAGTATTTCTATACTCGAGCATAACGAGATATGGATCTTTCCCTTTTTCTTGCGCACAAAACATAAACAACCAACAATGACGTAATACCATATAATATTAGCACAGAATCTTCTTCATGCAGTGGAAAATTAAGATTTTTTTGCCTATCTTGAATTCTGGTCAAAGCTCTTGCGCCCAATTAATATAGTTCAGAAGAAACTACAAAAGTCTGGACTGCATATACGGGAAGCTGCTAAAGAAATTAGTACCCTTTCATGCTTTCTGCAAAATGATAAGAAACTGACAAAAAACCAATCCATCGAAAAAGCAAAAGAAGGTAGTGAATACTATGGATTCCCTGTAATCAAAACAACCAGAAGAAAGAAAAGACTTGATGGGAAGTTGAGTTATAATGTAGGAATGTCAATAGAACTGCAATTCAAACGTGTTGCGACAGAAGTGCTGGACAGATTTCATATGGAGATGAAGAGCAGATTTCAAAGGTTGGAAACAAAATGGATACCTTTGGGTTTCTTCTTGAACCAAGACACCTGTTAGATGAAGACCCGCTTATGACAAACTGTGCTACTTTCCTGTTTCTATGATGAAATAAATGGCAAATCGCTTTTTTTTAATGATGTCATTGATGCACGAGCACTTTTCATCAACAAACCAGTAATACAATCACCAATAGACATATTGCGGAAACAGGCTTCATATGTAATTACGTGTGCTCAGACTTTGCAACCTCCTCCGAATACTGCTAACTCAGGCCACTTCCATTACGTCATGTGAGAGATCATTCTCAAAGCTCAAGTTCATCAAAAGCTATCTCAGGAGCACAATGACACAAGAAAGGCTTATCATGGCTTTAATGAGTGAAGTCACAAATACTAGAAAGTATCGATGTAGTTGATGTTATAGATGTCTTTGCTGCACAGAATGCACGACGTGAAGCGATATCAATTTAGATTTGTCACTTGTGCATTATTTAACTAATAAATAAAGGTATTATTCATTAAAAGAGTCTTGATTACTTTTTGTTAAGTTTAGTGATATACTGAACCAATTGGATTTGGGGCGTATATATTTTTGCGTACATTATCCCATGTCATATGTCGAATGTCAAAATGTAAGGGGCCCCTAAAGAGTTCAATCCCCCCGGGCCCCCAAATCCCTAGTTACGCCCCTGGTTACCGAACTATCTATGTCATTGTTTCTAAATTATTAGACATATTTCATGGGTATAACAATAGTCAATATTTTAAGTCATTAATTTAAGTCATTTCATTTTAAGTGCAAACGATGATGACTACATGCGTCTTGTCTCCACTGACCCAGATGATATTGCCATAGAATATTATTCAGAGATGCTATCCTTGAAAAAGCCTTCTATAAACATAAATAAAGTCCGTGGTCAGTACTAGATTTTGTTGTTCTATTTATCACAGACAACTACATTTTATCGTCAAGCTTTTCATTGTCACAGCATGCCTGTTATTTCTGACTTTGTCACAGCATGCCTGTTATTTCTGACTTTGTCACAGATTGTTCAGCGGAGCTGTTATTCTTGAAGTTGCGACTGGTCAAAAATGATTCAAGAATTTCTATGACACATAGCATGTTGGCTTCACTTTGTGTGTATGTGTGTGTGTGTTTGTGTGTTGTTGTTTTTTTCTCTGAGCGAAAAACTGCCTGGTTTTCATTAAGTAAATGTGTATAAAATGAAAAATTACACATAAAACATTGTTTGTTCAGTTGAAGCGTTTCAAGTTGTTTCATTCTGTTCAGAAGTTGCAAAAAATTGCAATTTAAGACATCATTATTTGATGGAGCCCTAACTGAATAAACTTAATGACATTATGACTTATAAAACAGAGCAACACTTGCACTGGAATGTTGATATCTAAATACGTTCAGATTACTCGAGTGTTTTTGTCACATACTGAGAATGTTGAATCGTAGGGGAGGGGGCCACCTGGATATTCTTGAATCCTGCTACGCCACTGGAGGATAAAGACAACTTCTACTATTCAAATAAGATTTTCTAAATAGATAAATAGTAAAACACATCGACGGACGTGACCGATGGATAAAACTAGTATGGCCACTCTGTCCATTTTTTTTCTTATTATCAGCATTTTATTCTTCAAGGGGAAGTAATACAAAAATCTTATGATTGATTAATGCATTTCAGGTAAAAGTCTGGTTGTGTCCCCTTAAAAAAAAAAAAATTTGTAAGAAAGTTGTTTTTTCCCACTCTCAACGTTGTACTCAAGAGATGAAACAACAAAACTGAATAGCTCTTAGACAACACTTTTTCAATGTTCAACATAAATGTCCTTGACATTTATTTTTTTTTTAGTTTTGGCGAAAAACATTTTACAGAATTGCTGTTCATACTAAAAATCATTTTAGATTATGCCTTTTATAAATATCCTTGTTATATTTAATGCTTTAATGAGAAAGATTTAGATAATTATATGTATGGAAAGAGAGAGAGAGAGATTGTTCCAATGTAAACCCCTCGCACCTACGAAATGTAATGGGGAGTGGAATTTTGTGACTGATTTTTTGCTTTGATTTGTTTATTTCTTGTGAGATTTTAATATTAAACCATCACTTGCCCCATCAAATACAAGGGTGGTTTAACGGTTTAAGCCCCCCCCCCTCTTCTATAAAACAATAAAGTATGCAAACGACAATCCCAAAATTCCAAAAGGGGGGGGGGGTGAGTTAAAACGCTCCAGATGGTTTTGAGTTTAAAATCCCCCTACAGATAGGTTGAAAACCCCTTCATCAATATTATTTTAAATATTATTCTAAAGCAAACTTCATTACTAAATTCTATGAGTGTAGATAAAGGGTTTTCAGTTTGTTTAAAAAAAAAACTCCAGAGATTTTTTAGTTTAAAACCCCGAAACAGATGGTTTTGACGTAAAAACTTCCCTTTTCGATATAAAATCTAAAGCAAAGTACAGCCTCCAAAGTCCAAGAGCGTAGCCAAAAGAAGGTACACATTTCTTCCAGTCGCTGGGCTTCATGAATAAAGTACAGTGAATAGAATGGAAGTCATCAGCCGAAATTTTAAAAAGACTAAATGTGGCTCAACAAAGATGGCTAAGACGAATTTTAGGAGTCAGTAGTTATAGAGATCGGGTCTCAATCTAGGAAATTCTATTCCGAACTGGGAGTCGACCCCTTAGTAAGGTTGTGACAAAGTGTTGCATGTGGTTTAAGGGACATGTTCTCCGACGAAATGAATAACGCACACCAAGAGTTGCGATGACATGGAGGACATTACTAGAAAAACGCAAACAGGGACGTCCTCGTATAACTTGGCGCCACACTTTCCTGGAGGACCTCCGAACAGAGGACAGAAGGTGGGAAGAGGCTTCAGACATTGCCAGTGACATATTTTTTGGAGACAGCTTGCTGCCTAATGCGCTGAACCGCGTTTGATGATCTAAGTCCTTAGTAAGTAAGAAAGCAGATTAGGTTTTTGAACTAAAATTTTTTTAATAGCAGGATAATGCACTGTAGATACTTCAGAACAGTGATTATTTGCAACGTCGTACCAAGACCTTTATCAATGTTGCGAAAACAATATTATTTTTCTTGAATTTTAACGTTTATTATTAATTTATTAGTAATTAAAAGTTAGACAATCCATCACTGAGTACCGGCGCCTATTTTTTTTTTTTTTTTTTTACAAAAAAAAAGCACTGCTTCAGAATATGCATTTCATTTGATTAGAATACCGAAATAGTGCCTGGCGGCGGGGCTCGTGGGGGAAGTCCCTGCTCTCCCCAATACCCCCTTTTTAGGGCGGGACAGGTTTTTTTTTTACTAGCTCCAGGAAGAACCTATTCTATGGTAGAATAAACTTTCGAAAGAATGAAGGGTCAGAATGTAATAAAGATTAATTATATTTATATATATATTGCGGGGGAGGAAAGACCCCCACCCAAAAAGAAGGGGTGCCCCCCCCCCAACCTTCCCTGACCTTCGCCCGTGCTGTATACCAAGTTACCAGCCCGCTGATTCCTTATTCCATATATTTGTTTGGCATTAGAACTCTCTTACCTGAGAACGTTTTTTTTTGGTCACTCCTGCTTCTAGCTTTTGTTATCTATTTCATCTCTCTCTCTCTATTTCTCTCACTATCTCTCTCTGTCTATCTCTCTCTCTATTTCTCTCACTATCTCTCTCTGTCTCTCTCTCTCTCTATTTCTCTCACTATCTCTCTCTGTCTCTCTCTATTTCTCTCTCACTCTCTCTCTCTCTCTTTCTCTCTCTCTTTCTCTCTCTCTCTCTCTCTCTCTCTCTCTCTGTCTAACACTCTCTATCTCTATCTATCTCTATCTATCTCTATCTCTCTTTCTCTATCCATCTATCTCTATCTCCATCACACATACATACAGATACACACACATACACACTTATTAAAAAAAAATTTAGATTCAGGTAAACACAAAGTTATTGTCTCGCTCTGACGTTCTCTCTACTCCTCAGTGGCGTTGGAAAAAAAAAAAAAAGCTGCAGTTGTCTTGTAATGTCAAAGTAAGTATTTAAACAAAACTCTTTGTCATCATTATTATTATTTTGTGTAATGTTTTTTTTTGTTTGTTTTGTTTTGTTAACCCGGAATTTATATTTTGAATTAAAGCTGATCTCCGAAAGCTCTCATGGTTCATTTATGGGTTTTTCTCGGGTATTTTAACAATGGTTATGTGTTTGTGTGTGTGTGTGTGTGCTTGGAATTTTATGTTTTTTTAAAGGCTGGTTTAATTTGATTAGCATGAAGTTTTCTTTATTAGTCCAGAAATGATTCTGTCACTATGTGGCAACTCCATTTTGTGGTAACGCCTCTGTATAGCGCATGGCGTTTCAGCTTCACATAGACTTAGGTAAATGATATACCTAATTGTATTAGTCTTACGACATGTGTTAGATTATTTGCATATAGACTCAAGCAGGACATACAAAAACTCGACCTAACGTAAAATAGAACCGTCAGGTCTATCAGTTATGATTATTCAAATTTGACTAGAGTTGAACCATCGGTAAAGTCTCATTTAGAGACACTTGAAAGAAGACTAAAAAGTTAACTAGCAGTAGTGTTGAACCATAATTGATACAAAAACACTTTGTAATAAAATAGTCAGAAATAACTAAGATTACATGGCATTTCTTAATCCTTCATCTAGGACAAGTTTGAGTACATTTTTCTTACTCAAACGCTGAGCTTGAAGGGTTGCCTGAATCAGCCAATAAAACATGACTTAACACGTAATAATCTTTTTTTTTCCTAAGAAAATAAAATTTCAAGATTAAGATTATTATTCTTGGGCGGGGGCTGAAGTAATAAGCATGCAAAAAAGAACCCCCGTTGGGGTGCATAAGGACCGAGTTCATAGCACTGGAGGGAATTGAAGAAAACTGCAAATAATCATGTCACCATCCACACTTCGTTCCTCATGGGGCCTTTTTTATGGCGGTTGATGTGGTTCAGAGAAGTAATAGGGGGGTGTCCCAGGTGTGCTCGGTCTTCGGCCTCGCTTCTACCCGAGCGTCATGGGATACGTACCATCGGTATTAGAGATGTAAAAATGTACACCTGCTTTGATCTTTCTTACACAGAAGTTTATGCGGATGGAGGAAAGCGTCCACAGGCCTAGAATCCCAAGAGTTTTAGACTCCACTCTTAGGGCAAATAAAGCAGAAAAAAGTAGTGAGATTATTAACGAAGAAAAAAAAAACAATCGTGAATTATTCGTGATGTGTTCCTCTGATAAAGTTGTGACATACCATACCACTGTGTGTTGTGTGTATGTGAATGTGTGAGTATGTGGGAGACATAGAAGCAAACACATACACAGACACAAAACGGCTTATCTCATGCAAGCGGGATCACCGAAGTTAGACGGTCTTACAATCGGGCTTTTTTTTAAACATTGTTCTCTCCCTTGATGACTACCTTTACACCCCCCCCCCCGCCCCGCCACCGCATCTCGTTGCTCGCCTCGCCGCGGTGCCGCGTTGATTCCCCGTCATCGCTAAGTCACCCTGTCCTCGCAGACCGTATGTGTGCTTGCTTCTGCTAATAGGCGCATGTGTGTGCACTGCTTAGCGGGACAGGTTCACTACCATGAGAGTGTCTCGCTACCGGCAGACAAGGAAGTAAATTTTCATTGGCTAGATCTGCCCGTTTGCCAACCAATCGCCTGCTTCGCTGATTCTTCCGGGTCTGTCTTTCATCTCACGCCTCGAAGAATAAAAATAATCTTTCTGACACAGTTTGCTGTACACACACACACATACACGTTCGGAATACTTCATAAAAACCTGGGTTCGATACTTTACCTGGGAAATAAAATAGTTCGGATACTGGCCGCGGTAATTGAAGGAAGCGATACCGCTTTGTTTATGAATTTGATGAGTTGCTTTACTGCGGGCATGTCAAAGCAAGCAGTCAGTGGGCCACATGCTTCCTTTTTGAGTCAATGCGGCCTTCAATTAGAGAATTCTCCAAAGCGTACGATTATAAATATTTTTTTGTCCTTTTTATTTTGAAAGAAGAAAAAAAGCCTGCAGTATTAGTGGAATACACAGACAAAGACTGGAATTGTGTATTAATTGAATTCGTAAAGAGGGAAGAGGAAAAAAAACATCAAATGTCCTCAAAAGAGATTGAATGAGCGCACTAAGAATACCATAAGAGCGTGTAAGATGTTTTATACAAGCGGGATAATAATACTAATTGTAATAATAATAATAATAATTATTATTATTATGTTCTTCTGAGTGGTCCTTTAGTTTTTATCAGTAAAGTTCCCTTTATGACATCTGGCAGACGATGTAAATGTCATCTGTTTTTGTGGCACACGGTTAAGGAGGTTGTCAAGTGGCTAACTCAATGAACAACAGCCTTTGCTCTACCCCAACTAACGTCATTTGGGGTGGACTCAGAGGCGCCTTAAAGATCGCGAAAGTAGAAAATTTCCAGTCTTCATCAGGATTCGAACCCGAGAAGGCTCGGAAGGCAAGAGCTCTACCACTCAGCCACCGCGCCTCCAGTTTTGTTTAGTGGGTAAAATAAATGGGCAGCCTTGGTGTTAGAATAATGAGGGCGATATAGAAGTCTAACCAAGAAGAAGAACTAACAGAAATAAAGTAAAAAAAAGAAAAAAAAATGTAAAGATAGAATGAGCAATGTCAAGGACGCTTTATTAAAAGAAATTAATTACTTAGAAATTTGCATTTGATATTCGCATCGACTCTTTTTAATACCGTTAGTTAGTTGTTCATTTTTTGTTTTAAATACGTGTTTAGTTGGGCCACTATCAAGGGGTAGACCTTCAATATTTCCTCAGTGTTACTAATATTTTATGCTACAAATGGAAAACTTTGATTGTACAAAAGTACCCCCCAAAAAATCATATACATTTTAAAAGTTTCTTAATTTCTATATTCTGTACACCACCGGATGCACCAAAAAGCTAGCTATTTATAGTAATACCCGCATAGATGAAAATTTCCGTCAGGAATTTACTATATTGCTTTGATTATTTTGTTCCGGACTGTCATCTTGATGGCCAAAGCTGGAACCCTGCCTGTTCCTGTCGTCCTTCGGAGAATTTGGAATAAGACGCCCGGGTACGCTATTCTGTCTCAACGTGGCACCCGGTTGGAAACGATTACTTGAGGAAGTAATTAGGCTAAATGAATAGCAAAACAAAACTCCTGTGGGAGTGTCCAAGGGAATGCGAGAGTTTTTCCATTGCACGGTGCGGAGTTGCACTAATGGCGAGTCCTGCACGGTTAGCTTGGTACAACATAGGAAAATGGCGGAGATTCCCGGGTACTCGGCCTTCGGCCATGCATTCTAGTCCATGCGCCCGGAGTGCCAGATATATCGGAAATAGCAATGCTTTACATAGGCATTGAGTTGGACCTCTTCCAGACAGAACGGTTATGTTCAGGCAGGCTTACACACCTAGATCTCGAAGAGCCTTCGGCTCAGCTCTTTTGACAATCACACGGAATAAGACGTAAGAGTGAACATCTCTGATGGGGAATGTCCACAATTTATGAAGCTAATGAAACAAATGCGGGATTTTAAAAATATAAAACGTTGTGTGATGGTGTTAATGAGTGTGTGTGTGTTTGTGTGTTTCTGTGGTGACGGTGGGAAGAGGTTAGCTATGCAGTATAAATGATGCAAGATATTGTAGTCAGCGGTCTAACTTAGGGCAGATGACTCCAGAACGCCAGACTGAAAAGACGTGTTTTTGTAGTGAGTTAGATTTGGTTCACAATATCATTTTATATTACCACTAAATTCGACTACATTTATTTCATTTAATCTCAAGATGATTTTGCTTATATTGTAGGCCTAAGTGAAGTGGTCGGTTTAGCTGTCCACCAGCAGTTTGGTGCTTCAAGTCAACGACCCTCCAGAGAGGGGTGGGTAGTGAATGATACGAAATTCAGTTCGATAACAAATATAACGGATGCAAAATGTAGCTTCGGGATGTTATTACTGAAGAAAGGAAGAAGAAAAAAAAAGCTATCTGGGTATAGGTGATAAGGAGAACTTTATAACGTCCAGAACCAGTAAGTGGAGGAAATTTAATGTATGTATCCTAAATGTGATCAAATAGAACAGCTTGTGTGGGATTTCAGTCCCAGATAGAATGACAATTATTAGTGTTATAAACCGTGGTTATGTTATGTTATGTTATGTTTTGTTATGTTACGTTTTGTTATGTTGTTATGTTATGTTACGTTTTGTTATGTAATGTTATGTTATGTTATATGTTATATGTTATGTTATATGTTATATGTTATGTTATGTTACGTTTTGTTATGTAATGTTATGTTATGTTACTTTTTGTTATGTAATGTTATGTTATATGTTATATGTTATATGTTATGTTATGTAATGTTATGTTATGTTATATGTTATATGTTATATGTTATATGTTATATGTTATATGTTATATGTTATATCTTATATGTTATATGTTATATGTTATGTTATGTTATATGTTATGTTATGTTATGTTATTTTACGTTTTGTTATGTTACATTGACACTGCCTATCAGAGCGATTCGACACAGCTGGTCTAGTCCGAACATTTATGCTAAATAAATTACTTTACTTTCGAGACGTCTCTCTTGGTACAAGACACAACGAGGCCAAGTGAACAGAGGCATGGTGGCCAAGTGAACAGAGGCATGGTGGCCAAGTGAACAGAGGCATGGTGGCGAAGTGAACAGAGGCATGGTGGCCAAGTGAACAGAGGCATGGTGGCCAAGTGAACAGAGGCATGGTGGCGAAGTGAACAGAGGCTTGGTGGCCAAGTGAACAGAGGCTTGGTGGCAAAGTGAACAGAGGAGGCTTGGTGGCCAAGTGAACAGAGGCTTGGTGGCGAAGTGAACAGAGGCTTGGTGGCCAAGTGAACAGAGGCTTGGTGGCCAAGTGAACAGAGGCATGGTGGCCAAGTGAACAGAGGCTTGGTGGCCAAGTGAACAGAGGCATGGTGGCCAAGTGAACAGAGGCTTGGTGGCCAAGTGAACAGAGGCTTGGTGGCCAAGTGAACAGAGGCATGGTGGCCAAATGAACAGAGGCATGGTGGCCAAGTGAACAGAGGCATGGTGGCCAAGTGAACAAAGGCATGGTGGCCAAGTGAACAGAGGCTTGGTGGCCAAGTGAACAGAGGCTTGGTGGCCAAGTGAACAGAGGCATGGTGGCCAAGTGAACAGAGGCATGGTGGCCAAGTGAACAGAGGCTTGGTGGCCAAGTGAACAGAGGCATGGTGGCCAAGTGAACAGAGGCATGGTAGCCAAGTGAACAGAGGCTTGGTGGCCAAGTGAACAGAGGCATGGTGGCCAAGTGAACAGAGGCTTGGTGGCCAAGTGAACAGAGGCTTGGTGGCCAAGTGAACAGAGGCTTGGTGGCCAAGTGAACAGAGGCTTGGTGGCAAAGTGAACAGAGGCTTGGTGGCAAAGTGAACAGAGGCTTGGTGGCCAAGTAAACAGAGGCATGGTGGCCAAGTGAATAGAGGCATGGTGGCCAAGGGAACAGAGGCTTGGTGGCCAAGTCAACAGAGGCCTGATGGCCAACCCAACAGAGGCCTGGTGGCCAACTTAACAGATTCCTGGTATGATTACATGGGTGAAATACTTACAGAAAAGTAAACCTTTGTATTTTTATTTGTATTTTTATTGAATAAAGTTAAATACAATCTTTATTTCCATTACTAACAAGTGTATCAGTACTTAAAATACAGTCTAAAATGTATCCCACTTAATCAATCACCATTTCATTGCATCGATGTGCTTGTTAGGGGTTGATGGACTTAGTGGCTTATGGTCTATGAAGCTAATGGAGGGGGAGGACAAGGATAGAAACAGCAAAGGATAGAAACAGCAAAGGATAGAAACAGCAAAGGATAGAAACAGCAAAGGATAGAAACAGCAAAGGATAGAAACAGCCAAGAATAGAAACAGCCAAGAATAGAAACAGCAAAGGATAGAAACAGCAAAGGATAGAAACAGCAAAGGATAGAAACAGCAAAGGATAGAAACAGCCAAGAATAGAAACAGCAAAGGATAGAAACAGCAAAGGATAGAAACAGCAAAGGATAGAAACAGCAAAGGATAGATGAAGCTAAGTTGATACAGTTAAGAGTTGCTGTGTGTCATTGGGAGCTTTTAAGACGTTCAGACATAATGCACCCAGGAGTGTTTTGTTCACAAGAGCATTAGTTGGAAGCTTTAATCAAGTTTCATATATGTTGTTTTTACGTAGAAGATTACATTGTGGAAAACACAAGACACAATCATCGTAAGTTCCATGTTCTCACAACAATCAAGGTTAGCAGCGTCCAGACATTGTTCAAACTTGACGATCATTTGGTTGTCTATTGTCATCTGTTGTAGACCCATGTACGGACACGAACCAAGTCCTTGACAGTGGGATTCTTTCGAAAGGAACTGTCTTTAATTTCTATGGAAGCCCAAAGGTTCCGAGAAACATAATATAGTTTATAATTCCGAGAGGTAGATAAAATATACTTATACAAAATAAATATATATACAAAATAAATACAAAGTGAATTCATAGTTCGGATGAGGTGTTGCAAGTCTGCATCAAGAACGTCGAGACACAGATGAGCCTGTCTCAACGTGGTTTATAAAACTTTGATCAGTTCTTTGGTGTCACCTCCGCAATCCCATTGCGAATGTTCGTTTTTAACTTTTTTGCAGGTTTTATTGTACATTTCGCACCATAAGTTACTCAACAAATAAACAAAGCAGATAGATTCGGGCCTAGGCTGTACAATATTGCACTCTCCTGGGATGCTCTTAGTGCCTTTCTCTATATAAATACTCAGGCATATTTGAACATGTAAGCAGTTTATGTTTATACCCTAACTCGAAGATGCCCCCTGAGGGTCTGTCGTGCTAACACATTACTAAATCACTAAATCTTACACTGTATAACAATCACAATAAAAACCATGTATTGACTAACAAGACCATTATTATCATCACCAGACTGTAGAAGTAAAAACAGATTGTAAACTTGTTTTCTAATGCTTTCCAAGTTGCACTACTTCTGGGTCACCCAACACCACGCACGTGTATACCGTGGCCCAAATGATTCATCTCAGGCTATGTCGTTCTGAAGCCGCTGTGGATAACATATATATATAGAGAGAGACACATATAACATATATATATATATATATATATATATATATATATATATATATATATATATATATATATATATATATATATATGTAACAAAGACCTGACTAGATCCCATATAGATTTCCTACAGCTGTTCCACAATAAGCACTGCTCTTTTCGCCCTGTTCAATATTGGTCTATACATGCGTGCATAAAATATGCCGCTTAAAAATATCTTTCGTTCAAGTTGACATTCAATACATACAAAATACTGACCTTTTTTTTTCTTTTTAATGCTCATCTGAGAATACTCACATGTGTAGCCGAGCTCTTATACTATTCAAACTCGTAGACAGTTTTCCTGCTACAATAATAAAACTATTTCTCATTATGTGACTCCGATTAGAATATCGTGATGTAATAGTAAAGAATCGTACATTGATTCGCAGGAAGAGTTTATTGGAACTCTAGAGACCATTGAGTGCTCACAGATGAAGGATATGTAAGTCAATAAAAATATGGTAGCCCCTTTTTTAAGGCTATTTTCACTTCTCATGTTTTTCATATGCGCTGAAAGAAAACTATTAATAGCATCTTATTGGTGTATCTGGTGTACAGAACAAAATGGAAGTGTCGATAAGCTATTTGGTTTTTTTTTTTTGTTTTTTTTTTTGTTTTTTTTTTTAGAATTTTATTCTTTTTTGCACTTAACTAGCACTGTAAATCATTTCCGTTTATAGTTTGTAACTCTTTTTTTTTTTTTTAATTTAGTTGGCAAAATGGAAAAAACAAAACAATTAGGCGTCCTTAACGTTGTATAGTGTATCTTCAAAAATCCTCAAGTTCGTAGAAACAAAATTGAGATAACAAGCAACTTGCACTATGAATCAAAATGTTTGTTAAAACAAGTATGCTCATTGACAGATCTAAAACTATGTCACTTATATGCATGTCGTTCAATCTCTTGTATTAAATAGATAAAACAATTTCCTCTGGTGGGAAAGTGTGTATGACCTTCCATGTCCTAGAGAAAGTACTTGACCAGAAGTAACAGACCAGGATATTGAGTTGCACGTTTTTGTATGACCAGAGCTGTTCCTTTGCCTTTGAGAAACCCATATTGTTATACTTCGTTTAAACATGACTATAGCCTTCCTAATGTTGTGGGACTACTTTTTGTCTGGTTCAAGTCAAATCAACATCTATATCTTGAGGTCTTTTTGTCCTTTGTAAGAGCCAGCGAGAGATCTCTAAGAATTATTTTCCAATAAACATTCAAACGTCGGAGGTGGTGGGGAAATGAAACTAGATAGAGCCTGGCTTATGAGCAGCCCGAAACGCTGACCAATAGCTAGTGTTGAGATCACGCCTGTCGAGAAAGCTTTACCTCTTCGGGAGGACTGCCACAATCCAAGGTCGAGAAGAATTTTATCGACCCTCAATTTGAAACTGTCAGGTAGAGTTGAGCCTTGGGCTCTTGAAACTCTAGGTTAGCAAAAGCGAACAAAGGCTCCCTCTCAAAGGCCTGATTGAGCAGTGTCTGGCAACGGGTCTTACGAGTGTCTATTTTGACGCTGTTATTTCCAGTGGCACGGTTACTTCGGATTCGTGGACTGGAGACGTGGCCGAGGGCCGTGTACACCCGGAACCTCCTCCATTTTCCTATTCTATACCGGACTAACCGTGCGGGACTCGCCATTTATAAAACAGCCGCTTGAGGAACGGTGCCTGGATTGTTGACAAGGTTGTGGGAGCTCTTTCATAATCCAGCACAGTGAAATGAGGATACTCTCGCACCCCCTTAGGCCGTGACCTCCGTGACTCCAAATCGAAGGTGCCGCTTAGGAACGCCCAAGGAAGTCTTGTTTCAATATGATCGTTTCCGTCCGGGCTCAACTATGACTACATATGGTGTGTCTGGTCCACTACGTCTGACAGAAAAAGAGTAAGAACCACTGATTCAAATAATACTGTACTAAAAAAAGGTGTACATCTACTTGCATGTGTATGTTAACGTGAATATTTACATGTTCCTGGTTTGTTATGACGGTTTATATGACCATTACGAAATCATAATAAAATTATTTCTTTTCAAATAGTTGGATTTTTGTTTGTATAAAGTACTCAATAATAATCCGTGTTACCTTTTCCTTGATTAAAAATAGAACTAAGGAAGAATAAAGAGGTCAACAACAAAGTCGGTTGGAGGAAAAAAAAAACGGCATAAACTCATTGTCGATCAGGAAGTAGGAAGTAGGGAATATTGTACATCTATATGGAATAATTACATCACAGGCTATGAGTGTATAGAGCCTGGACCACAGAGCTCAAGAACTATATACACATTTGAATGACATAATGATAATAGCTTGACTTATACATAAATGAAACAAGCAGGATATAAAATACTTTTTTTTTTAAAAGCAGAAATAATGGGAAGAAAATAACAATTGCTGCCTTATCTCAATACTACAATATATTTATCCCTTTTTCTATATAAACGAAATATTAATTAATTACAACTAATTAATTTTAAAATAATTTGTGTTTATATTTTTTTTAATTGATTCACGTATTGTCTTCGACAAAGAATAATTGTGCAAAGTTTCTACTTGGTCTGATAATGGGAAGTGGAAGAAATAACGTATAGTATCAGACAGACAGACAGAGTGAGTAGATATAAGCTTTGTAAAAAGGCCTTGTTATTAAGACCACGATTTTTACATTTCGAAGCCAACCGCTGTTAGACGCTTCCGCGCTTTGTCTAATGCAGATAAACCAAACGGAGGTAACTCTCAAATAACGAAATCCAAGAACACAGGTGAAAGGTCAACAATAGAAGGTAGTCGAGTGAATGTCGAACAAGAAGTTTAATAATAACGAAGGGAACCGTCGAATGTCGTCAATCTCTACGTTCATAATAAAGCTCCTTTCTCTAAAGCCGTCAAAAGTAGTCTCTAAGTCAAAACCTTCCCTATTTACGAAATATAAATAATTTCCAATCGTGCCATAACTAGGGGAAACTGCAAACAATCCAGTCCACCTACTAGAGTACAGCAGCCAATATAATGTCGGTACAACTATTCAGTAAACTGTTCATTTTAAAGTCGTTTGAACCACAGTAGATTGTATGAAGTGAAGAGACAATCGAGATTTAAAATCTCTGTAGCTATAGTTTAATCTCTTCTCATTCCATAGTTACATTTGTAATGGCGTTATTATGGGCTGACTCAAACAACCGATCTTCAAGTGGGACTCATTGGTGAAACTAAAATCACCGACAGAAGAAGGGACAAATGTGAGCAATCGGCGCCCTAAATCTGTATGGGTCAGGCTACCCACCAAGGCGAAGGAAAACTCTGAATCCAAACCTCTGCTGCCTTGAGACTAAAACCAAACATGGGAAAGGCTTCGGAAGTGAACCATGATGAAAAATTGGGAGCCGGTGACCTTTAGGCTGTTTGCAGCACATAGATCCTTCACCCTGGCAGAACCTAAGACGCCGACGATCTCAAACTGCAACATCACCTGCCGTTCTTTTGCCACATCAAATTGGTGGAGGGGTAGGGAGATTCTGTGTGGACAACATTGTTCCGACCATTGCTAATGCCCAGGGTATCATCTCATTCCCATGATCCAGATGGTCCATAGTCGCTTAGCAACGGAAAGAGGTCATAGTCTTTTGGCCGGAGATAGGGAGCCCGAAATTCGAAAGAATCTAAATGCTTATTCTCAAAGTACAGATAATTTTCTTCAATTTAAATATGCACTTGAAAAGTTTAAACATGTTTGTGTTATACGATACTGTCATAAACCTGTTAACTTATCAACATAGTCATGAATAGGCACAGCCGGCGATAACTTATATCAACCTCAGGCAGACAATTACTTTGCCTGCGTGAGTTATCACAATCTATGTAGGTCAAAGCTGGGTTTCATTTGAAATACTAGACACTTCCTTATTCTTGAGAATCGAAAACTGTAATGTTCCTTTTGTCTCAAGAGAGAATAGATGCACCCAGATGAATCGCTGTTGTCTTTAATTTATCAAGATCAAATGGAGAGTCAAACAAATCTTGGTCTTCTGAATTTAGGTGTTTTTAAAATTAAGAATTCATAAAGTGATGCTGTTAAGGTCAACAGATATTGTTAAGATCAACAGGTACTGTTAAGGCCTATTGGAGTTCCCCCGAAAGGACCCATGTGTTTGGTCTTGTTTGGCTCAGCAGGGGTCCTTAAGGGGCCCAAAGTCTTTGCTATCAGCATTATTATCCCTGAAATAAAAAAAATTCTGTACCTATCACCAAATATTGATAGAAATTCTCGGAAGAACATTTGCATATGTGTTTCGAAACTTCCTGGGTTATTCGCTGAGTATTGTCTAGTCAAACCTGACATATCACCACATATAAATGATCTCAAAGCAGAAGATTGGAAGGTCTTGAACGAATTTCGCGTGAATTTCTTCCGCCATCAAAATGAATAGAAGTACTGTAGGTGTAACATAATCAATTATACGATGACAATGACATTATCGTTACAAAACATTATGGTTCTGTTATGGACATATTCTGTTTAAAGATAATCTGGTTATAAGAACTATTTTTTAGCTGTTTATAAAGTTATGAAGATCAATCTCTCTCATAGTAAACAGCCAGAAATCCCAAACTATTTCTAAGAAATACTACAAGATTGTAGACTTAAGAAACACCCTGTATGTCATATTGTTCACTTTTTATCATCTCAGAGACCAATCACCTTGTTGATGTCCAAGGGCTGAGCCGAAGGCTCTTCGAGCCCTAAGTTTGAAAAAAAACCTGTTTGGACGCCAAACAGTAAAAAAAAAAAACCTGTGAGAACACAGTTCTGTTTGAGAGAGACCCAAGTCAATGCCTATGTAAAGCATTGCTGTTTCCAATGCCTTTGGCACCCGACGCATGCTTGGCTGCACATGGCCGAAGGCCGAGGGCACCGGGAGCCTCCGCCATTTTCCTTCGTTGTACCAAGCTAACTGTGCGGGACCCGCCATTTATGTAACGGTTCCTTTGAGGAACAGCGCATGAATGTGGGACGTGTTTGTGGGGACTTTTTTACAACCCCGCCAGTGCAAGAGGTGGACTCTCGTCTACCCGTGGGCATCCCCACGGGACTTATGTTTCGACATTCATTTAGCATAGCTACCCCCTCAAGTAGCCGTTTCCACCCAGGTGCCACGATGAGGCAGAACAGCGTACCCGGGCAGAGACCAATCACAAAAAAATAGACACACGAATTCATTTATTCCCTAGGTAATTCAATTTTTGACTAAAAGCTTACTTTTTGATGTATAGTCCAAAAGTAAGGGTTTGAGTGAAACTCTTCTATGACTGCACATTGTATTTCAATCATTTTAATCGTTGTAATGCACTACGTCTAGGCCTATTGGAGATTCTTGGTGTATCGGGTGTACAAAATAAAGGAAGTGCTGATCAGATAATGTTTTTATTGAAAAGATTTTTTCTACACTTTTTAGCAATGTCGAGTTTCTAATCATTCGACTTTCACTCCATTACCTAATGAAATACAAATGAGCAACTTACTAGAGCGAATAAAAAGAGATTTGATACAAAAGCATCCATCATGCATTGAGTGTTAAAATTGGAGCTTCATTCTTTTGTATTAGTTGGCAACTGTGAAGTTCGATTCAGCTACCTTGACATTGTTTAATAAAAATAAAATTTTATTAAGGATTATGAAGATTTTCTTTTTAGCAATTCACGTCATGTGTACATTAGACGTGTTCACACAGTCTCTGCATTATAAACGAGCGTGTTGAGACTATTGAGGTCACACGAAGGTCAAAGAAATGCTCACGTCAAGGCGTCAAGGTCAAATGTTGGAAAAGTAGGACGGAAGTGAGCTCTTCAATTAATATCTCTTTAAAAAAAAATACTACTCAAAAAGTTAACTTTTTTCACATGCTTATGTTTCAACAGACAAACATCAGAATGGTATTCGAGTACTTAAGTATGTATGACTTAGTCTGAACACAACCTGCTGTTGGCTTATGTTGTTACTTTAATACTTCTTTAACCTATAGATGGCCAACCTTTTCAGGGCCTCAGGGCCATTTACATTTAGAGCCTCAGGGGAAGGATAGTACAGCCTCACCAGCCGAATAGCACAGCCTCAAGGTCTGAATAGCACTGCCTCACAGGCCAGATATCACAGCCTCACCAGCCAAATACCACAGCCTCAAGGTCTGAATAGCACTGCCTCACAGACCAGATATCACAGCCTCACCAGCCAGATAGCACAGCCTCACGGGCCAGATATCCCAGCCTCACTGGCGGATATGGCCCGCAAACCCTAGATTGAACATCACTGCATTTTAATAACTATTTTTAGAAACATAATACTTTACTACCACAAAGTCATTAACAGAAATCTAGTTCTTGTACAAACGTTTAGACGCTTCTTTGAATTAATTTACATTAAACAATAAGTCATCTCATGTCAAGTTTAACACCAATCTGTAGGTAAATTTCTAGATCCTGTATATAAAGATCTATGACAAGTCAATCCTTTATCATACCCCCAAACATTCATGCATCCACATTATTCAGACCCCACCTCCCTTTTTTTTTAACCAGACACACACCATTGTTTTAATTCGATAATGTCCAATGGCGTAGCAAGTTACCCGTCCGTGGGCCGGAGTTAAAGAATACGATGTTAGGCCCACTTCTGGCAAGTTGAGTGTGATTGAACTCTAAATGAGCCGTATTAGAAGAAGTCCAAGAAAACTGGACATAGGAGACACAACACAAAAAGTGCAGAAAAAGTACACGACAGCGAGGTCCTCAAAACTTCGAGTCATTTGAAAAGTGAAGGCCATTGGTCAATTGGTCAACCATGAATAGTCAGATGTTTTGAATAAGTATATATTTTTTTCTCACTAAAATAGGAGCCTTTAGAAATTGTCCTAACGGCATGAGTACTGATTGAATGTTTTACAGCCATTTCACAAGAAACAAAAAAAAATTAGTAGAACCTTTGTTGAGATTGTTGATTGTCCTACCCGGTAGAAAGTCCATTCTATACTCGAGAATAGTTTTCAAGGGATAGATTTCTAAAATACTTTGAATAATTGAAAGAATCATCGTCAAAGTCTTCGCTGACTGGGCCAGCCTTGTCGTACGCAGCAGTCTGTATATTGACGATTGCTGCTTCAAAGGACGATCTGCATTAGCACGATTATCAGAAGTAATGTAGGATCCGATGACAGTGAAAGTAAGCTTTAATTCTGTCCACTTTTGGCGCATGCAGCATAGTTTGGCCACCCCTGCCATAAAGGATATTTTACAGGATGCGATTGTTCTCCATCCAGCGAACAAGATCAAACCAGCACCGTCGTTATCTGGGGTTTTAAGTAAAATTAATTAGGAGAAGGCCTGTGATACACTTAAATTCTTACAGTCTACATGTTTTTTTACATGACCTCGTTTGTGCTACTATTGGTTATCAGCCCAGATGCAATGAACCCCTTCATGCCATGGTAGCCACGCCACTGATAAAGTCATTAATGAGTGGCGCCTAAACAAAAAACAAATTGTTTTGAAACTCCAGTCCTGCTACAATGCTCAAGACCAATTCTTATGCCCGATTAGTACTGGTGGAAGCGAAGATCGATTACGCTAGTGTTTCCCTTCGCCACAGGATGGTATCGATACTTTACTATTACGCTAACTGAAGTGAAGGGGGGAGCGCTTGTTTGTTTACAGTTGCGTGTGCTCCTGTCGCTCGCGCGTGTGTGTTTTTTGTTGTGTTTTTTTTCTGCTGGATCTTGGATAGGTGAACACACTATCAGACGCGCATGTGTATGTACACACACTTCAACAAAAGCATTGTTTCCTAAGTGTGTTCTCGTTTTATCCCAGTGCGTGTAGATATTCTGACGTCTGCTAAGGTCGGCAGTTTACGGCCGGCGCTTTATTTATTGATTCATACTATTAAATCGATTGATGACTTATAATAGTATGAATGAATTTTTGATTTGATCACGTTTCTTAATGAGATACTGTTAATTTCAGTACAGGCGGATAGAAGGCGACTTATATTAAACTGATCTGTCTCCTTCCTGTATGGACATTAGGTGCAGCTGTACCTATAGATCATTATTATCGGATCTAGATGGTCAACAATGGTATGGAACCCTGTTCTGGACTTAAAGCTATTACAGGTGAGGTTATTATTAGTATTATAAGTTCAAAATTACCTACGCCAAGTCTCTTGTTTTTATTTATTTAGAAACGGATTCTATAAAATCACAAAATCAGGCATCATCAACTAAACAAATATTCGCTTGAAGAAAAAAAAAAGCGAAATAAATATGTCTTTATGCTGATTACAAGGGGGCCCCATACTTCAAATAGCTTAGGGCCTAAACAAGTCAAAATCCGGTCCTAATGCAGTGGCGTTATCTACATCTACATATTACTATTGCGGAGGGGGGTCCTTTTAGAAACCTTCAATTATGCGGTTAGACAAGGTTACGGTACATTTTTTTAATTTGATAAATTTGGTATCTTCTAGTTTTGGGATACTCAGAAGAAGTGTTTTGCAGGCCTTTGTGTTTCTCTCCATCTTTGTTTTTTCCCCTTTTGTTTACATGAGATTTACATGAGATGCGTTAGTTAGCGAACCTTCAGCTTTGAAATTTTACCAAATGTTTCTAGGATGACTGATCAGCATCAGATTTTGTGTGAAGGTGAACATTTGTTTTTTGTCTTTAATCCGTGAACGCTGATTCTGCCATACATCGAACCATCTAGATTATGTGTACTACGTCACGATGTGATTCCTGCTCATCTAACTACAACAGCAGCAGTCTTCACTTTCTGACATGTTGCTGTCCATTACTGTCACTTTGTCCGTTGCTGGCACTTTGTCCACTGCTGGCACTTTGTCCGTTGCTGGCACTTTGTCCATTGCTGGCACTTTGTCCATTGCTGGCACTTTGTCCGTTGCTGGCACTTTGTCCATTGCTGGCACTTTGTCCGTTGCTGGCACTTTGTCCGTTGCTGGCACTTTGTCCGTTGCTGGCACTTTGTCCATTGCTGGCACTTTGTCCATTGCTGGCACTTTGTCCATTGCTGGCACTTTGTCTGTTGCTGGCACTTTGTACAATACTGTCACTTTGTCCATTGCTGTCACTTTGTCCATTCCTGTCACTTGACATTCCTTAAGTAGGCCTACACCTCAGTTGACATTACTTTGCCAGTCACGTGATAAAACCTCTTAATTGTAATACAACAACTTTTTTTTTGGTTACAAAAGCAGACAAAAAAGTGTTGCTATTGCAACATATAATTTTCTGTGTTTAAAATTAATTGTTTATGGCTAAAATTATAAATGCACTTATTATCTAATATATACATGCAGCAAAAAGGTTTCAGTAATTTAAAATTCAAAAATATATTATATTAAAATGTATTACTTAATGTATAATTCTTAATACACCGGGCAAAATTACGTAATTTTGTGTTAGGCTTACATCGTTCAGTAATATATAATTAAAAATGATTAATAATATATAATTAAATAAACCATAATCCAGTAACATATAATTGAATAAAACATTACACCATAACGTATAATTGAATAATACATAGCCTATAAATATACAATTGAATCATAAATAATCTAGTAATATATAATTGAATATAGATAACGCAGTAATATGTAATTTAATACATAATCCAGTAATAAATAATTGAAAAAAATACATAATCCTTTAGTACATTATTAGGTTTTACAAAATCCCGTAATGTCTAATAAGGAAATATATTTCTTTTTTTTAAAGTTCATTTTACACAATTTTACACTTTAGTAGTATACAATTTAGATATATACAAAATACTTTCAAATACAAAGCAGACGCGTTTTGTACGATGTCAATAGAAGTGTATCACATTTCTTTTTTCAATTAGTCTTCCTCGTGACAATACAAAGGTAGAAGAATAATTAAATGGTATGTTGTAAAATCTTTTTTTTTTTAAATCGGAGAACTCTATCTAGTCAGCGTAGTAGGTTTTTAGGGGAAAAAAATCGTAAGAAGAAAATGTTTTGATAACAGTTTCAAGAAAGAGTGTTGCGATTTATTTTTTCAAGAAAATACGTTTTCATTGAAACTGTTAATTTTATATTTTAACTGAACTTTTATCTTTTCTTTCTTCTTGGTCTCTAGTTTGTATTCGTTCATATATGTGGTGAATTATCTATTGAACACACCATAATTTGAGTGTCGTTAAAGTATGGGTGTAGTTTGTGTACTTCGGTTGTGAAGGGGGAAGAACAGAATTGTTCTTTTTAACCTAATATGTTCTTTGTAACCTTATATGTTCTTTGTAACCTCATATGGTTCATGTAACCTCATATGGTTCATGTAACCTCATATGGTTCATGTAACCTCATATGGTCCAAGTAACCTCATATGTTCTTTGTAACTTCATATGGTCCATGTAACTTCATATGGTCCATGTAACTTCATATGGTCCATGTAACCTCATATGTTCTTTGTAACCTCATATGGTCCATGTAACCTCATATGGTCCATGTAACCTCATATGGTCCATGTAACCTCATATGGTCCATGTAACCTCATATGGTCCATGTAACCTCATATGGTCCATGTAACCTCATATGGTCCATGTAACCTCATATGGTCCATGTAACCTCATATGTTCTTTGTAACCTCATATGGTCCATGTAACCTCATATGGTCCATGTAACCTCATATGGTCCATGTAACCTCATATGGTCCATGTAACCTCATATGTTCTTTGTAACCTCATATGGTCCATGTAACCTCATATGGTCCATGTAACCTCATATGGTCCATGTAACCTCATAGGGTCCATGTAACCTCATATGGTCCATGTAACCTCATATGGTCCATGTAACCTCATATGGTCCATGTAACCTCATATGGTCCATGTAACCTCATATGGTCCATGTAACCTCATATGGTCCATGTAACTTCATATGGTCCATGTAACCTTATCTGTTCTTTGTTATTTCATGCCTGTCACTTCACTTCAAACCTCTGTGAGCTACAGTATTGAATGTTATTCTGAATTACTGAACACAATATCAGATGTCACAGGCCTTGACGATTCAATATTTTAAGTAATTTTTTGGGGCTCTCCATTTTCTGGTTGTTTGTTTTTATTGCGATGCTATTTTCACGGTCCTGGGATGCAAGTGAGACTTTAAGCTAATGGCATATGCACATTAAAATGTGTTCCATCAAAAACATGGAAGTTGCCCTTTAACAGAAATCTAAATAGACTCAAACTAAATCAGCTCGTGATCACCCATGTAGCCTAACAACTTGCAAGAGCTACATTTTGTTTCTAGATCTAGAGTTCTTGTATGTGAAGGGAAATCCGAATTAATCCAAATTGCAATTTTTTTTTCTGTTAGATTTAGCATCTGTTACATTAAAAGTGTATTTTTTTTCCTATGAAGAAACACATTATCAAAAACTAAACATAGAATAATTATAACACTGCGAGTCTTGTTGACATTATTATATGTTTATATAATCTACTTTATTAATAGGCGTAAACATTTCTCAATTCTCCTAAGGACATAAAGACTCCACATTACGAAACATTTCTCAATTCTCCTAAGGACATAAAGACTCCACATTACGAAACATTTCTATATTGTAGTGAGCTCAACACGAAAGAAAGTTAATCAATAATTATACTTCATAACTTTCTTTTGCAAAATAATGAAACGTACAGAAAAATATATTAGTCAGTCAATTAGGAACAATTGTGTTATTTTACTTAATGTTAAATTTATTCATCTTTTTATTCAGATTCTTTTAAACTATATTTAGAATGCCAAAAATTTAGACAGCTTAGTTTAATATGTAATTTACACTATTAGACGGTAAAATATAACTTACCAAAAATATTGTGGTTTATAGGATTAACATCATTACTGTAAATTACTATCAAATGAGTATCACTTTTAATTCTTTGTTATTTCAAATAAGCTTTTCGCATAATGTTTAATCATTTAACAATTATAAATTGGTATCGTACATTAATTAAATGTTAGTTGTTAAATATGATTTATATTTATCTTGTTTATTGGTATTCATTAGTTCTTTGTTTCGAAACATTTAAATTTGAATTTTAAAGCGAAGTCCCTAAAACCAAGTCTATTTTACATCACCTTGTAATTGTGGCCTCCAGTTTTTATTTGTACCAGCCGCTGTACATAATGTCTCAGTGAAGTAACTTTAAGAATACTAACAAATATAAACAAGTAACTTTAAGAATACTAGCAAATATAAACAAGTAACTTTAAGAATACTAACTAATGCAAACAGTTCAAAAGCTAACATGTAATAAACCAACTTGTTTTATTTCAACAAATGTTTATTTTATTAACTATGGAAAACTTTTCGGATTTTCCCCACAAAATTGGCCAGAATTAAATATGATTTAGAAATAGGTGAATACATTTCTTTTCATAATATTTGTTTTGATTTATCCCAAAAATTGTTAAATTTAACTTTTGGAAATCCCAATTGTCATATAGTTCTGAGTAATGCTGAGTTGCTGCTAGGCAAGATTGTCGAGTTGGTTCATTGTTTGCAGCCTTGTCAGGCTTGTCAATTATTTCATTATATTTCATTCACCCTTTTCCTTCTTAAAAATATAGTATCTAGTTTGGTCATTATATACATGTGACAAGCCATTCCTTGTTTCAGCACTTAGCTTCAATTGTGTAATTACTCTGAGATGCATTACTCATTGTATCATCACCCTTTAATTCTCTAGGGTCTAGACTCTAGACCCATCAATGGCAAACGACGTTTTCCACTCCACTAGGTATGAGGCAATTTGAATAAAGAGTTGGACAAGGGCAATAATTTCGCGCTGTTGGACAAACTGCTTTGCTGATATTTTCTCCGTCTTTGCAACTGACAGAAAATGTCTGAATGACAATGTATGACATTTAGATGACAGGGCTACATAGTGTGACACCACACAACACACATTCATGGACACGAATACACTTCTGAATAAGTTGCAGCTCAAATTATAAAAGTGGGGAAAAACGTTTAATTCATTAATAGAAAGAAGTTTTATTTAAGTAGATTTTATTTATATAAAGTGAACTATGCATATATTGTATGAGATCTTCACATAATTAATCCACCCTTTAAACTTTCTAAGGATATTAGAATTTACCTTTCTTGGTTACCTTTATTATAAAAAAAAACATAGGCTGCATACATTTATACAAATAACCGTTACATAGGTATTACTTTATTGCTTTTAGTCTAGAACCAAATATTTATACGTTGAAAACAACAGACAGTTTGTTATAATAATATCTAAATCTATGAAGTCTATGTGAGTTTATAGGTGTCTCATCATTACCAATCTATATTGGGCGTGCTTATAGTCCACATTATTGTTACTCCTCTAGGCTATGTTTATGGCTACTTTTAAGAGAAAGAAAATAAAGCCAAGTATTTAATTGGAATTGTTTATCGAAACGTTTAGTTCGCCTAAAGTGTGCACACTACGCAAGCAGATTAAGGTAGCTTGTCCTAAGTTTAAATCCTTCTTCGAAAGAAAAGGGTAGACAATCTGCATAAATATCTCCTAAATGATGAAATAAAATGATTGTTTTTAATGTTTGCGCCAGTTTTAATTAGCTATTACATTTTATTTTCTAATATATTTTAAAATATTTTAGTTTAACTAAATATGTTTACATTAACACTCACTAAGATCAAAATTGAGATCAAAATGTTATGGTTTCAAGAGTTATTTGAACACCCTTATGGTTTTAAAAGTACAATCTTCTAAAATGGAATATGAGTTCAACAATATCCATTTATAATTGTAGAAACAGCAGGTATCCCAACATATAGTCCTCATTCGCTAAATACAACAAATCCTTTCTCAATATTCCTTAAAAAACAAAATCCTTTATTGCAATGTATAGTCATTGTCGATATTAGGAGAAACCTGAGCACCCTCATCTAGTGTTCCAGATGTAGCATCATGTCCATGTCTAGTTCTGTTATTTCCATTTAAGATGAAATTCAAGAGTATCATCCCTTTGCAAGAATTCATTAAATGGTTTATTTACACAATAGCATTGCCTTATTAGCTTGCAATTATAAAAAAAATATACTGAAAAATTATTATTTTTTTTTAGAAAGGGTTGCTTAAATAAACAATACACATCTCACCAACTTATAAAAATATTTAGAAATACCTCTAGCGGAGTTATTTGCATTAAATATAGTTTAAATTAAATATACTATGCTTATAGTATTAAATAATGAAAAAACAAAGATGTTTTTGACATTTTTTATCATTCCAAATGTGTGTATGTACCTTAAAGAGTTTAATACATCAATAGACGTACAGGTGGAACATGTACGTTTAGATCTAAAGGCACATCATTAGAATTTAATTTAGTCTGAGTAGATTTGCTGAACCAGGAATTTTTTTCATTGGAGCTGGCTAAAAAAAAAATTAAATCTATCGTTCATTAGTTGCTAAGAGTATAGCTCTTACAAAAAAAAAGTCATCAGATTCTTAAAGCAGGACTTGTCTTTTAAAAAACAATCTTTTTGTACAAAGCTTATAGGCATATCAACTCTGTCTGGTACAAAATTTGAACACGTAATTTAGGAGAAACTTCGCACAATTATTTATTGTACCTAACAAAAAGATGAATCAATTTAAAAACTAACCAATTAGTGATGTAATTATTTGTAATTGTTCACTTTGTTTAATATCGAAAAAGGGAAATAAATTCTACATTATTGAGATATATAGCTGTAAATGTAGAGCTCTTCCCCTTAGACCATCCACTTTTTTTTAAGTATATATATATAAATATTTCCTTTGTTTTATGTTACTTGTTATTGTGGTGTTTTTTTTCCACCACACTGTCTTAAAACGGATCAGAGCTCAAACTAAACGGCGCTTGAAGGTGAATCGGAATCGTTAGTATATAGTTGCATATTAAACAAATCTCTTTCTGACCTTCCTAGTCAGTCATTAGATTATTGTCAAATCAGGTCACATGGTTCAAAGAACAGTACGGTCAGGGTCTTTAAGACACATACACACTCAGAGTGCAACAACACTAATGAGGTAAATCATGTCAGAACTATTCAAGTACTCCTTACACTTCCCTCCCTTAACTATCACTCCCTCTCCCTCGCGTTACACCTTTTTCACACACCCCCCAACCCGCTCTTGGGCGTCACTCTTCTTCAGCATTGTAAAACAAGAGCTATCTTGTGAAAGAGTTAAACAGCCAATACAATGGAACCTACGTTGTAGTTGAATTAAAGCCGTGACTTTGAACACGCCAAATAAACAAAACTTTTCATATGAATGTTCTGAAAGTCTTTAATACTCCACATTATGTTGTGTGTTATTGAGTTATAGTGCGTGTTTTAGAGAGTTTATTTTGTGTGTTTGAGGATTATAGTGTGACGTCAGACGTGTGACGTGGCAACGAGCTATTGGTCTAAACTGACCACAGATAGATAGGTAGGGAGACAGGCAGATAGGTAGGCAGACAGGCAGATAGATAGATAGATAGATAGATAGATAGATAGATAGATAGATAGATAGATAGATAGATAGATAGATAGATAGATAGATAGATAGATAGATAGATAGATAGATAGATAGATAGATAGATAGATAGATAGATAGATAGATAGATAGATAGATAGATAGATAGATAGATAGATAGATAGATAGATAGATAGATAGATAGATAGATAGATAGATAGATAGATAGATAGATAGATAGATAGATAGATAGATAGATAGATAGATAGATAGATAGATAGATAGATAGATAGATAGATAGATAGATAGATAGATAGATAGATAGATAGATAGATAGATAGATAGATAGATAGAAAGAAAGATAGCTAGACTGGATGGATGGATGGATAGGGAGACAGAGAGACAGACAGATTGATTGATTGATTGATTGACTTTTCCCATTTTAGCATATCGTTAAATGAGTTGATACTATGATCTTCAACCGGACAATTGTCTAATTTTCTGACATACGAGCGTTGTCATTGTTTAAATACAATCAAAAGAGTGATTGAAACACAAAGGGAAGCCCTCGATACATGACTTTTACTTTCCTGCTCCACTGGTCAAGGTGTATGTGTCTGCATGTGTATGTGTTTATATCTTTGTTTTTGTTAAATCCATATCATTTAAGAGTACAACAAAATTTATCTGCAGACAGCATCACACAATGACAAGATTACAACACCAATAGTCTGTCATTTTTGTTGTATTGTTTCATTTACCAAGGACATAGCTAGTTGTCTTGTGTGGTTCCGCTTGAAGTCTTGGTAAACCTGAGGAACCAGTGACATTTTCAACGACGCGTAGAGCAGTAGTGTAAACTACGGCCAGCGGGCCGTATCCCAATCCTTGAAAATTGTGTATGCAGTGCATAGTGAAGCCTTAAGTGATTGGTCCATTGCTCTCAACGGTTTGTAACTTTTTTTTTTTGGTCGGTGATGGGACACTTGACACTTGTCGGATGTGGCCCCCGGGCTTTGGGTTTCCAGTCGTCCAGCAAAGGAAGACATGTTCTGCTTTTTGAAATTCTTGTCCTAGGACTGGTAGGCATTGACCTAAAATATCAAAATGTTTCGTTTTTACTCTGTCGTTTATATCAGCTTTGTGTTATCCATAAAATTAATTTAATCGTTCAATGTAAAACAAAACAAGCAAAATGAAAACAAATACTTTTTTTTAAAAAAAAAAGCTTCTATTAAGTGTTATTACATCACTTACTTTGGATTAGTTTGGATAAGTAGTCATGTTATTGTAATGAGATGTAGACTATCAATGATAAATATGTGCAATTGTTACCGATTATTTTAGTTAAGCGCAATTTCGTGCATTTAGCTTTCTCATTCCTATCACTTGTCTAGACCACTTGTGAACGAAAGGGGGGGGGGGGGGGAAGATGGAGGTATCCGTGAATCATTGTGAATGATAGCGTGATCCCTTTTGAAATGCAGGTTTATCCATGATTAGTTTTTAAAGTGGATTTTTTTTCCATCCTTTGTGAGGCTTTCTCCTCCTTTGGTCATTTAAACCAGTGTTTCCAAAACTGTGTTCCGCGAGGCCTGAATATTGTTTCACAAACTACTGGGATAATTAACTAGTAAGCCACCACGTGAATTGACCTCTCTAAAAAAATAAGCAATGTTTTCCGCTAAATACTAAGAATATGCGATGTGTTCCGTGAATGGAAAAAAGTTTGAGAAACATATACAGATGTCTGGTAAGCCTACCCGGGCAAATAAAAATTTGTGCACCACTAGCGTAGAAGATGGAAGCTAAGATGCAAAATGTGCTTTTTGTTTTTACTTAAAAAGATAATCAGAAGACCCAAAGACAAAGTCTAGTGTTGGCGTTTGTTTATGAGGAATTGAAGAAATGCTTGAATCGAAGACAATGTTATCAGGGCTAGAGATGTGTCAACGAAATGTTGTGTCGAGATCTAGAATAAAAGTATTTGTGAAATGTTGTAATGTAAAACAATATCGATACGATCATTTACGTTTGACTGACTGGAACCAATATTAAATGTATCTGAGGGCCAGAACATAATATCGTGCATAAACAAATACCACTCACAGTGTCACACATGTGTCGTATGCACTAGCACTAGCTACGTTTAATTCTGTTGAAGTGTTAAAGGGCCCATAATTCCGGCTTATTTCTAATTGCTGATCACGAATTGCATGGCGATTTTTTTTTTCATTAGCATGTATTATTTTAATTTGAGTACATCTATTTGTCAGAAATAAATATCATCATTGATCAATTCTACAAATCAAATAGAGTTATAACAGTCTTCGTTAGTAGCTCCCTGTAAACGTGTTGGCGACGAGAATAGGGTGTAGTCCGTTGAAATTAACCTTTATTCATTAAGATTCATGGCATTAAATAGAAACGTCATACCAGGCACAAATATGGTCTCATTTTTAAACATAAACGTAATCTCTTTAAAAATTACGTATAATTTAGTAATAATTCGTACCGATTCCCCGCCTCACTTTGTGCATTATACACATATAAAAGCATGCATTGTTTTATTGTCTCCCTTTTATTCTACTTCTTTTTTTTTTTGTTGTTTGTTTTTGTTGTTGCCCTTTAACGCAACATTCGGTTAGAATGTTAAATTAACAGCCACTATGACAAAGATTATATTAACTAACTCTGTATCTTTTTTTTTAAAATGATGCATTTTCCGCAAATGTCATTGTCAAGGTCGGTAAGAATGCAAAAGAGTTGTCTGCACTTGGAGAGTATTAAAAAGAATATGCGGGGGTGGGGGAGAGAAGATGTCCCACAATACCTTGCTGGTGCAGTTCGTAATCCTTGAGGCGAGGCTTGTTGTATAAAACTGCGGTCTCAAACCTTGCCTAATGGATCTGCGGTCTGTTTTTTTCCCCTGCCGTTAATTTCTCCGGGTATTGATTCACACCAAGCCTACACCGTCTAATCATATAGTGAGTAAACGTGAGCTCACCAAACGTAACTCACTGTTTGCAGTCTAATCACAGCCTTCATACCACAACATAGTCTCTCTCGGTGTCAATTTTATGTCCTATATCCTGTGCACGGTCGATTGTGCATTGGAAACAAAAATGTTAGTTATGTCTAGACCGTCAGTTTATTTAGAAAGATCCGAGGTGTCTTTTACAAACACCGCATCACGAATGAAGAGATTACAAACAGGATTAATATTGCAACAGGACCCCACGATTATTATTAGGAGAATGTGTAGGCACTGGTTAGCGCCGCACAATAAAACAATAAGACATTCTAAACTGTTTCGTTTGTAACTCAATTAAAGAAAACAAAAAAATTGGCATTTAGCGTCCTTGACCTTCTACCTGATTCTGGACACGATTGGATGGAATCTGACAAAGCCCGTGGGGTCTTGCACCATATACGTCAAATGGACCGAGAAGTGACATGGCGGCGGCTAGAAAAGGGCAGAACAGTTAAATATTACGCAGTGTAGGACGGGACACTTTTATATCTGTGCATACTTGGCACGGCTAGGTCCGAACGTGGACTTCCGATGCGTCCCTGTGGAGAGTTGGAACCAATGAGGCTTCGTTTCACATCTTCATGAATGTCCCCCAGCTCCGAGAGCTGAAAGGGGAAATGTCTGGAAGGTCACTCGATCTGTATGGAAGCTACTAAGCACTACGCCGGGAGGCCCGTTTTCTACGGGGGTAGTCCTTCTTGCTCTGACCTGAATGGTCTGTCCTGACTTCTCTGTCTGACTGCTCTGTCCTGACTTCTCTGTCTGACTGCTCTGTCCTGACTTCTCTGTCTGACTACTCTGTTCTGCTCTGTCCTGACTTCTCTGTCCTGATCTGTCCTTCCTGCTCTGAAGACATTTTGGTTACATCTCCTTTCAGTGTAGATGTATTTCTTGTGTCTGTTTCTAAACAATAACCTCAAATAGTGGCCATATTTAATATCATTTTAAGATTAGTTGTACTGCTGTGGCTGTTGTTACACAGACTTAATTTGATTCTTCCAGTTTTTCCGCTTTATAGTTTCTTTCTTTATACCGTTATGTAAACTTCCTTCTTGGTGTTTTAATACTGTTATATCAAATGACTCTATGACAAGTACGCCTACTTCTGCTTATCTTAAAAGAAGAGATATATTATACGCGGAAGAAATGTGCATGCTCTAATTTTTATCTCAATACATGCGTGAGACAATACTTCAGAGACCTACACCGCAGAAGCCTATCGTCTTATCTTATCTTTTAAACTACAGACGTTCCTTCAAAGAAGATAATCGCATCGTATCAAAGTAACAATCTAGCTGTGCATCCTAATTAAAGACTTTAGCTCTAGGTCATTGGTTTTCTTGGCTGATTCAGGCAACCCGCTCCATGCACTAATGGCACTAGAGAAGAAATGGCATTTATAAGAATTTGTCCTAGAAATGCGTCCTTTTCTTTTTGTCTCTGATGATTTTATTAGGTTGTGTATTTTGAGCTTGTAAGTTAGGGTTCTTGTGTTTTACAAAATAGTGTTCTATATTACTAGCCTAGGCTTCCAATGCCTAATCTTCTTCTTCGTGATTGTCATTAGAGTAGAGTGCCGGACTCTTGCAACTCTAGTCCCCGTGGATGCATGCCTTCATCTGCCTGTCTGAACAAACTTCTGCCTGAAAAACATCCAAGCAGATGAAAATTATGACATCACTGTTACCGGCGGTTTGTATCCCAAGACGCTCGAATTACAAGCGAGGTTAAAGGAGCTTGTGCAAAGCTTTTATTTTTGTTCAAGAGCTTCTATCAACTCATTCTTTCTGTCTGTCTGGTACCAAGTTGTACACGTCATTGCTCCCACACCCATTCTTGGATCAAGTTGAAACTTTGCCCAAATATTCATTGGCATAGACAAGACTTGAACCAATAAAAAAAAATTAAACCAAGTATTCAATTAATTACTGATAATTGTTTATTTCTGTTAGGTAACAACAAGGTAAATTAATCCTTTTGTATTCACAGCCTTTGCTAAATATTTAGGGTTTCGTCCTCTTAGATGATTGAACACATTAATTCTAGCACACCCTTTCTCTGATCAAGTTTTTCAGTCATCTCTTAACCAGGGCAGAGTACCAAGGGACTGGAATAAAGCAAATGTCAAACCTCCCCCCCCCCCATTTAAAAAAGGAGAAAAATCAGACCCAGGAAACTACAGACCAGTATCACTTACCAGCATCACATGTCAAATGCTAGAACACATAATATGTAGTAACATCATAAATCACTTAGACAAACATAATGCCCTTACTCCATACCAACTGGCTATAGGAAATATAGATCATGTGAAACACAACTTTTAGGACTAATTGATGATTTTTCAAAAGGTTTAGTTAATAGTGAGCAAATAGATGCTATCTTACTAGATTTTTCCAAAGCTTTTGATAAAGTTCACCACCATAGTTTGCTTAAAAAATTAAAATATTTTGGCATTGATGGTCCATTGCATCAGTGGATTAAAGATTTTCTGATAGGGAGAGAACAAACTGTAATAATAAATGGCTCTAAATCAACACCGATAACAGTAAACTCATGTGTACCCGAAGGAACAGTCTTAGGTCCACTACTACTCTTAATTTACAAAAATGATTTACCAAATTGCATTAGTTCAGGAACGAAAGTCAGATTATTTGCAGACGATTGCATAATATTTAGAACAATAGAAACAACACAAGACACAGATATTTTACAAAGAGAATTAGATGAATTACAGAAATGGGAATCAAATTGGAGCATGTCTTTCCACCCAGAAAAATGTCAGTTATTAAGAATAATGAAAAAAATTAAAACAAATTAATGCCACTTATCTTATTCATGGCAAACCAGTAACACAGACTAAAAACGCAAAATACCTAGGTGTTATAATAAATGAAAAACTGTCATGGAATCCTCATATTGATGAAACTATAAAAAAAATCAAACGAAGCATTAGGGTTTATAAAAAGAAATTTCTGTAAATCAAATAAGAACATAAAACTAAAATGTTATTTAACCTTGGTTAGGCCAGTAATAGAATATGCATCCTTGTCATACACTAGTTTTAGAACCACTGTGACACAAAGTGAATTAGTGATTTAGTAATCATGTAACTACTTCGTGCTAATGGTCGAGAAAACATTGGGTCGGTAATTGACCACGGGGTAATTTCAGTTAGCTGATCTTGGACTCTTGTAGAGAGAAGAGTGTTATGGATATCCTTGCCAGTGTAGTAATGCATAAATATTAAAGTTATTATAATTGATTTGTATTCAGGATATATTTCATTGGATTATGATTTATGATGGCTGAAGTCGCCAGTATCTTTTGTAAAGTAATTTATGTAATAAAAACCATGTCTGCTACCAGCGTGTCTATTAAAGATTCTAAGTGTTAGGGTCGGGGAGTCCAGTACTTTAGTGTCCTCACGCACCAGCAAATCTAGTGCGTGTGTGAAAGTATTTAGTTAAGAAGACAAAAAACACTATAGTAGTACCAGAAGAGGTATCTAAAACACACAGAGGCAGACCAATTCAAGACCGTCCAGGCCTATACCAATATCTAGGCCATGACAATCCTCCGTTTGGGACCCCTCAACTCAAGAAAACATTAAGAAACTGGATCAGATACAAAATAGAGCAGTGAGATTCATAACAAACGAATATTCGCATTTGACTAGAGTAACACCTTTAGTAAAATCACTAAATTTAGAAAGCCTTCCGGATAGAAGACTTAAAAGTAAAGTAGCAATTATACATAAAACACTGAACCATAATCTTCAAATGCAAAAACAAAATCTAATAAAATACTCAGCAGAATGATATAAAGATAAAGGCACATTTCTCGTTCCATATGCTAGGACAAATGTGTACAAATGCTCTTTCTTTCCTAGTGCTATTAGAGCATGGAATGGGTTGTCTGAGCTAGCCAGGAAAACCAGTGACTTGGCAGAATTTAGGTCATTGGTTTATATGCATGACTGAATGCATGAAGGGTAGGGCGTAATCATCTTTTTTTTTGACCGCTCTTTGGCAATTTCATGAAACAGAATAGCAATTAGCAACTCACACACTTACACATACATTCTACCACAGTTACACACATACATGCTAACACAGCTGCTCTTGAAAACATGGCCTGGGAAGCAACTCTGCCAAGTATAATAACTCACCAAGTATTTATTTTCAATCTTGTGTACGTAATCTATTTTAAAAATGTGGTTTTACTAAGCAAAAAAAGCTTAATTTTGAAAAAAAAAACATTCTAACTCTAAATATCTTTATTGAATGTTACAAAAACAAAAGCCCTCTCTGTGTTTTAGAAATACATTTAATTCTTAAGGTTACAATTAACCCTGCGACCGAAATGTCCCGTAAAAAAAAAATGACTGATTATCTGACTAGGATCTAAACATATTAACCTATTTCGTCTTTTGTTTTCTGTTGTTGTTTTTCACAGCTGGAAAATCTTACTGTTATTTCTGTGTTTCTAGATTTAGATCTAATTTCTATGGATTCTAAGAAAAAGAAATTTCTTCTTCTATGTTCTGCCCCCAGTACAAACAAGTTCCGCATTTTGTCACACTACCTATCCCCGCCTCTGCCAAACTTCCTGCATGTAAAATTCACGCGCTGAAAATGGTGATTTTTGGGAAGCTGAGTAAATGCGTTGCCTGATGACAGGGCGTCTGACTCATTCTACACTTCAAGTTTGGACCTACTGCTCACGTACAAACAATCCACTTTTCTACTAAGAAAAGGATTAAGGAAAATATTATTAACAGCAACAACTCTAGAGTGTCATTAAGCTTAATAGGTGCACTCTTGAGTAGCATGGGAAGTGTGGGCAAGTAACTGGCCCCCGCTCTGGCCCCCGCTCTATTAGAAGAAACAAATCCCACAGAAATACAAGAGAACGACACTGAAGAGTGACAAAGGGGAAATAACTACAACTGTTTTTTTTTTCAATAACATCCGCCATCAGGTCCAATATCTGTTTGCTAGCGGCCATGGTTGATAGTTCCGCGTTATTTTTTTTTTTCTTCTTAAGCCGAACTGAGGACATAGGTTCGGTCCAATTCTCGGAATTCGTTTAATTTTGGCTTCACCTCTTGTGGCCCTTCCCATCACTGTGGCAGATAGCTAAAGTTTAGTTTTTTGAAATCCTGAAAAGTTTGGGGGTGGGGGTGGGACGGTGTAGCCCCTCCCCTTCCGCGCTCGCCATTTTTGTAAACGATTCAGTGTTTATGTATGTAAGTGTGTGATTGTGTGTGTGTGTGTGTGTACCAATGTCTATTTCATCAATTGTGTCTTTACGTTTGTATATGTGATTGTGTGTGAAGTGTGTGTGTTAACGTCTTAGATTAAGTTTAAGCCGGCGGTGTGTGTGTGTAGAAAATGAAGGCCGAACACTTCAATATGTTTGCCAGTGTGTCTCAATGTCAAACCTATCATGTCTGTACCTGCTTCTGGTGACGAGAGTTCATGTGTGTTTGTGTGTGTGTGTTGTAAGGTACTTACCTGGCTACTTACTGGGATGCCACAGATCATGGATACACGAGCAGAGCTTTACGTTCTACAGGTAGAAAACTTAACCACTGCACTCACTCTCAGAATGTCGCTAGTCACACTTTCTTTTCTATTTCTCTCTCTCTCTCTCTCTTTCTCTTGCTCAAAAGTCGATTGTCTAAGTAATCCATTTTTTGTAAATTGTGAAATGCATTAACAATAGATTGGATGACTGAAACATAAAACCCGCTTGGACGCATCCTAAATGCATATATATTTTCTAAACTATGAATAGTACAGTTTGTTTGAATATGCGTTATTTAAGATACATCTTTTCTAGCTTCTTATTTATAATATTGACACATTAAATTATTATTTTATGTAAAAAAAAATAATTATTCCATGAAGGATGCGATCGGCATATCTTTTATTTCTCTTGCTTTCTCTAGATGATCTAATATTTTACTTATATTCTATCCATTTAGTCAGACGTGACATCTAATATGTTTTCAATTATTCTTTTCAAACTTAACTGGCACTTCCATTAGATAAGCAAATATTACGGACACTAAATCTTTTTATAGGTCCTTTTTTTTATGAAAATAAAATTTATGCAAATAATAGACAAGTTAAAAAAACATCATCTTTGTACATTGTAAATATTTTAATTTATAAAATTATTTTTAGTTACAATTAAATTTAATGATCTGCAAAATACATAACTTTTAATGAATGTATATTTTAGCATTACAGTAGTGGTTTTCTAATTGCAGGTGTATTTGACATAATTCTTTATTTCCATAATTATTAACTGACATAATTGTTCGTGTTTCACATTTGTGTATTCTTCCCTGTCATAATTAAACAATAACATTTTTGTTAGTTATCAAAAAAAAAACCTTAGGTTTGGTCTAGAATTATAGGAGAATGCATGCTCTTGTTATACAACACAAATTTAAGTTTATAATTTCTTAAGGGAAAAAAAAGTTCATCAATAAATCATTAAACCATCATCACAATACATAGAGACATGATTGTTCTGAAAAAAAAACATATTTTGGGCAGAGAAACTAGAATTTTTTAAAATATTTTAATACGCGAATTTTTATATCTATAAATATTTTTTAAAAACTATATTACATAACTTTATTAGAAAAATTATCTAATGGTGTTTATTAAACGAAAAGTAAAAAGATAAGTCTTCATCCAATAGTTCCTCCGTATAAATTACTGTGATGATAAACCTCGCCCAGTTTATAGGCAAAAACTGTTCCTGGAATTCACCAAAATCCCCTAACATTCCTAAGAAGATTCTCGTTGCCTCTCTGCAGGGCGGTACTTCATTTCATTTTCTTTCCAAAAACTGATTACCTCGTTATAAATTTAATATTTACAATTCTGCACTTACAATGAAGTTAAAATTAAGAAATTAAAAGAAAAAACAACAACAAATGGTTTTAAACAATTACATTCTTCTTTACAATTGTCAAACGTGATTTTCACTATGAAATGCAGTTTCGTAACGTTACATTCAGAATGTATAAATTGGAAGTTACATTCATTTATAAAGGAAAACAGTTTTAAATAGTATAGATTGATAGATAAATCTAGATTTATATATATATATATATATATATATATATATATATAGATAGATAGATAGATAGATAGATAGATAGATAGATATATTTATATTAACTATACGCATACATGGATTTACTATTGCCAATGGTATCTCAAAATATTCAGATATTTCAAATGTTTACCAATTATAAAATAAATAATATTTACATAAGATATGTAACTATCAATTTATTACAACATGGAAGTAACAGAATAGAAAACAAATTATACTATTTCATGTCAGTATCAGCGTTATAAATTTGAAGATTTGTATCGCATCATGTGTGCAAAATATAAGAAGTGTTGATTAGCTTTGCTTTTAAAAAGGCCTATGAAAATATTTGTGCACATAGTAAGAACTGCGGAATCAAATATTTTTTTTTCGAAGCTCTTCCGTTTCTTGTACAAAATCATTTTAATAAGAAGAAAATATTCAACTTTCATTTTATGAGCCGAAACTTCACTAAGAAAAACCAAATATGTAAGTAGCGAAAATAAAGGAGATTTGTTTCGTAGATCCACTGCCTCGCGTTAATATAGTGTTTAAATATTAATTTCAATTCTAGTTTTTTAGTTGACAACAATGAAGCTAAATTAGCGTCCTTGACATTCTTTAGTTTTATAGTGAAAATGTCCAACAGACTAAATTAGACAAATTCTTGATTGTAATCCACACAATTATTATCACGCACGATGTGGTTGTAAAGCCTATGCTGTCGTCTGACCACTTACTCACTACCACGACGTCTGGAATGCCCCACACAAAAATAAATGGAATTTGTATTCCAGGCTAAATAATGCATTTTGTTCGTTTGTTTTTACTTTTGAGTGTTGAGTAAAACAAAAAGTATCCATTAAACTTCATATATGTAAGTGATTGTTATAAAGCTTTTCAAGCACCACAATTTAATAAATATTTTTCAATTAATGTAATTTTTTCATAATCGCTTCAATAGCTTAAGCTCAATTTATGACCCTTAAAGAGTGTTACAAATTTTGACACAATTTCTTAACCATTACCCTACAATCTTAATATTATAATAATGTGTAAATAATAGTAAGCAATTGAGGAGTAGTCTGTCACAGGTAAAATGCCTTGACACTATTCAGGAAATATCACGATTTTATTTCAGCAATGGTAGACAATTCTGTCAGGAAGAGGTGTGATGACCAACCGCCAAAATAGTTTTAAAATTTATGAATAATTAATATAAGAAACCTGTCCCATGTATCCACATTCCAGACAAAAAACTTAGGCATGTGTACAAGTCGTATTTTATAACCGGTACAATGTACAATTTAATATTTTCTTTACTCTGCCTGTATAGGTCATTATATAATATAAAAAGACTGTTAAAGAATATGAATATTTCTAATATTGCAACCACGATGGAGAAGTACTAGTAGATACTTTGAATATTCTAATTGCGTTTTATATGAACATTAAGACCTGCATGCAAGAACCAACCAAAGATCAGCCTGTCTTTTCAACAGTTTTATGTCTGTAATGTTTACAAATAAAATTACAAAGCGCATTGAGCCTATATTATGTTTGTTACGATTGCTATATTTAGATCTAGATGAAGTAAATAAATCTTTACTATAAATCATTATTTTTATTATCATATTGTTTGGGAAAACCCAATACGGGAGTATACTGACGCTGAAACTGCAAAAAGAACATGCATCTTATTGTCTTATTATTTCTTAGAAGCTTAATAATAATAATAATAATAATAATAATAATGATTACAACTGACCTCACAGACATCTTCAAGGCCCTTAATATCTCCAAGAGGAATATCGTTGCTTGTCAGGGGACGGTACTGTTGCAGACCTGCCACATCAAAAGACAATTCATTAGTGGACACTTTTGAGGAAACTACAGTGTATTTGTTTCCCTTTAACAAAGCTCATCTCCATAGAATAAAAATTGATTCTTTTGTATAATAACAATAATAATAACAATAATAATAATAACTATTTTGACCGACAAATCGGTAGATTTGAATCGCCCTGATCTGCTGTTAATTGATAAAAAATAAAAAGCCGCTACCATTATTGACATCGCCGTACCACTGTTTCAAACTGAAACAGAAAAATATAGGAAAATATGGGAACCTAGGCTTGGAGATTAAGAGTTTATGGAAGTTATTCAAAATAACAATATACCCCATTGTTATATCAACCAAGGGGATAATAACAACAGACCTCACAGACACCTTCAAGGCCATTAACATTCCTAGGAACATCCTCGTTGCCTGTATTTGGAGGTACTGCTGCAAACCTGCAACATCACCTGAAAAATTCCTCAGTTGAAACTGATAAATGGACTACAATGAATTTTGTTTCTCTTTAACGAAGCTCGACCCTGGCAGCGCCAGAGAATGAATACTCGTTCGTTTGTAACTTAATAATAATAAAAATAATAATATAATTATAATATTAAATTTAACAATCACATTGCATTATAACACTATAAAGATACCATTATAAATGGAATAGCTGACTTTCTTTGACTTTGATACTATAGTTTTATCTAAGTACTTCAGTTGTTATGTTTCTTATAATAATAGTATCATTTCAGAATTATATGTTTGCAAGGATGTTTGTTAAAATTTTCTCTTATTGCGATCTCTCTATTTCGTACAAAAGCCTTGTTTCTATGGTTGGAATAGTATTCTCGATTCTTTCGCATTCCTTGCTCTGTCTGGTACAAAGCCTCGTAGGACAGTCTTTTCTGATTATGGCACATTTTAACGCCTATTTAAAACAATTATCTATTGGTTTTTACAGTAACACAGTTTGTAAAATAAAAGAATATAGACAAAATACTAAACACTTTATCCGCGGATTCACCGTGGGAAGGGATTGCTGTCCGCAATGAGTAGCACTTTTGGAGTAATATTAATTAACTCCTGTCTCGATTGATCTTATTAGCTTGCAAAATTTGCGTTGGTGGACGGACACTCGCTGGGTGGGTTGAAATTCCGCACATGGACATGGCTAGTTAGGAAAGCTGTCTGGGTGTCGCGCTGATTGCGTAAAATCAATCCCCGTACAGGCCAATATTTTTTTTTTTTTTTTTTTTTTTTTTTTTTTTTTACATATATGAACAGAAAATTGAAAATGCGTGACTTAATTTTTTATTTTTAAGTTTCAGAAAGGTGATTTCATGAATTATTGAATTTAAACATGTTTATTTACTGTAAATACTTTTTACAATTATAATTAAACATAGCAAGAAAAAATATCAAAGTAGAAGTCTTAAACTAACATCAGCTTCACAAAGGTGGAGTTGCAAGATAGGTTCTACTTATTTCATTGTGTTTAGTATGACTCCTTAGACTGTTCAGTGAAAGCTTTATATGGTCTTATTGAAGCTGGTTTTCGCAATGATCATTATGTCAATCAAATAAGTCAGGGGTGGCCAACCTTTGGTACATGCGCTGAAAGTGGCGCATTGGACGCATTTCAGCCCCCCCCCCCCCCCCCCCAAAAAAAAAATCGTTAAAAATGATAATAACCCTTTTTAGAAAACACAATTTTCACAGGAATTTAATTTACTAGCTATTACAACGCCAAATTGGCAGAAATATTTATAAAACTAATTAGTCTAAAAACAAAGAAAAAGTTGGTTAAATGTCATTGTTAGTAATGATTCTTTTCTATTCTGAATACGTATGTTTTTTTTTGTTTTTTTTTTGCGTTGGACATTTTTATGTTACCTATTTAAGATTTTTTTTATTAGAAAATAAATGATAATTTCAACATTTTTAAAGAATTTGTTGGAAATTTATGGAAAACCAGATGGTCAAACACAAGGCCGGCCCAAACAATTGCGGGGCCCAATGCGGAACGGATTTCGCTGGGCCTAGTTTGGGTAGGGATAAGCGTAATGTCAAAATTAAGATTTTATATTAAAAAATACATTCGTCTTTGCCATAATTTTTTATTAAATGAAAGCTCAGAATGCCGTTTTTATTTAATGGCATACCAAAATGACAATTTTGTCTATTTTTCAATAGATTTTTATGAGTTGTCAGGAGATTTTAATAATTTTAGGAGATTTCCAGAAGGCCCTGGAAAATCAGGAGGCCGCGGAACCCCTTTGACTAAATATAAGTAATAATGTTTTAATTTAATAATTTACACATAGAATTAGTGCGGGGCCTATAAACGTGCGGGGCCCACTGCCATCGCATTGGCTGCAGTGGCATAAGGCCGGCCCTTGTCAGTCATATTTGAGGCAAGGTTATTTCTAGGAAATTATCCTTTTAAATACGTTAACTAAAGTAAACTAAACCACCAATGACTGGTAGAGTTACTGGAACTGTAATCGTGCTAATGCCTGTCAGATACTGATGCGTTGTCGTTTTGTTTATTTGTGTTGTTTTTTTCCCTTAAATCCCTCCCCTCTACTAAATATTAATGTGTATAACAAAACAAATATGTACAAATTACCAAACAAAGGACTGAAACTTGTAAAAATTTTAAGTGGCGCATCTGGTTCAGAAGTTCAAAAAGAAAATTGGCGCATGGAACCAAAAGGTTGGCCACCCCTGAAATAAGTGCTCAAACACTTTGGCCAACTAAACTAATTAAACAAAAAAAAATAAAAATTTACATGTCCATCTATATCTTCTTTACTCTCCCTTCTATATGCACTTTACTCTCACTTCTATATCCACTTTTCTTTCTAAATTCTATATATATCTTCTTTACTCTCTCTCTCTCTCTCTCTCTCTCTCTCATCTCCCCTCCATATTATCTAAGCTCTTTCAGATTAGTATTTCTAAAGAACATTCCAGAAACCTTGTCTGCAAAATTTTGCGATCAAACTTACATAGTAAGAAATCATTTGTAAATAGTGTTTATATCGACCAATGAGATGCGCCTTATTGTTTTTAAAACCTCACTGAATGTTGAACTCTTATTTGGTTCGCACATTTCTAATACGGTATTTTTTGTTGTTGTCGCTTGAGCAGGATTGATAGGATGTGCAGTGTATCCCCATGGTCTATGACAGACTCCATCAACCTGCGCACACCAACCATGCAGTCTACTTGTGTTCATCTAGTACCTAACACTCTAGGTGAGTCATTCGAATTATTGACACTCTTGACACTTTGGTTTCGTAGAATATGGGTGAGCACATCACTTAGGGTTGGTTTATTTATAAATAGGCATGAATAGCGTTTTCATTAGTTTATAAAGTAGGCAAAGAAACAATAGCAGTTATTATAATGAACTAGCAGCTCATATTAGGATGCACGCAATGAACTTTACGACATATATGTTCATGCCATAATGAACTTTACCTCAAGTATTTGGATGCACGCAATGAACTTTACGACATATATGTTCATGCCATAATGAACTTTACCTCAAGTATTTGGATGCACGCAATGAACTTTACGACATATATGTTCATGCCATAATGAACTTTACCTCAAGTATTTGGATGCACGCAGTGAACTTTACGACATATATGTTCATGCCATAATGAACTTTACCTCAAGTATTAGGATGCACGCAGTGAACTTTACGACATATATTTTGATGCACGCCAAAAAAATTTACAACATGTATTTCTATACATGCAATGAACTTTACGACATGTATTTGTTTACATGGATTGAACTTTAGGACATGTATTTGTTTACATGCAATGAACTTTACGACATGTATTTGTTTACATGGATTGAACTTTAGGACATGTATTTGTTTACATGCAATGAACTTTACGACATGTATTTGTTTACATGCAATGAACTTTAGGACATGTATTTTGTCGCATGCAATGAATGTTCGACATTACTTTGATACACGCAATGAGCTAATAACACACAACAGCGTTTCTTAAATTGAAAAGGAAGGGGTGAGCGCGAAAAGCCCTCACAAGGGGAGGAGACGAGACGACTTAACAAAATGTGTATGTGGGGGGGGGGCGAGAACCGGTCAATTTCTTATTCAAGGGGCTAAACATTTTTTTTTTGTAGTTATTAATCCTCTTGTGATTAGATCTATCACATTTAGCAGTTGGAAATAGTGTAAACCTCGTTTTACCTTCTAGCAAGGACTTTTCAAACTCTATACCAAAAATGTGTCTGCAGCAATGTCACACAGTGTGAACTCAAAAACTTTTTTTTTTGCGTAGAAAGCATTTCAAAACGTCTCCGCTTCTTGACTCTTGATTCTTCTTGACCTATAATAATAATAATATAATAATAATAATAAAAATAATATAAAATAATAATAATTATGTTAGAATTGTTGAATTTCTCCAGACTGCAGTACATCGTCATGGCGACCAGTGCTGTGTGACATAAAAATACAAACGACATTACCTCCCTTATACAACTTATAGAGCGATAGTTTTACTCTACAAAATTAATGAATGTTTGATTGAAAAAAACAATGAAATCCGACAGTGCTGTCATATGCTAGCTAGGGGGGGGGGGGGGGGGCGAGCGAAATTCTTCTTGTTTACAGTGGCGCCACCATCAAAAGTTTGAGAAAAACTAGCATATACTACAATGAATGTGGTGAAATAGTAGCATACATTTTAATGCATAGAACGAAGTATCAATATATTTTATAATGCATGCCAGGAAGTAACAGTGAAACCATCTGTATCGTTTACAAAAATCCTGAGGTGAGCGATACTGTGGCCGAATCAATTAATTTGGCAATTAACAAGTTGTAAATATTAATATGATAGGACTGAGGAATGTGAATAATGTATTACATTATCAGGCAATATCTTTTAGTTATATTGAATGCTATGCAACGTATGTGTTGAGAGCCATGTAAACATTAACAGAAATTCATTTTCAGTTTTCCGTGTATTACGACAAGTGCTTTAAATTTGCATTAAATGCTCCAAAACATTAACACAAAAGGATTCAACGTAAATTACATACAGTAATGGCTACTCCACAGCGCTACGACCTACACAATGGACATCTCAGGACGTCAAGGCGTGGCTAAGATTTTGTGTGGAGGAATTCTCCCTCAGCCCCAACTGTGTAGACAAGTTTGACATGAACGGTAACTCTTACCTTTTTATTACATTTGACTTTTATACCACATTAACTGACCTTTGTATATATTCTAGCTTAAACGTATAAAGTCTAACACACACTCTCTAAATGTTTTTACATGATTTGTATTGTTATTTAAATTCCCAAACTAACAAAATACCGTCGATGATGCTTACAGCTTTTTTTTTGCAATCATTAAGCAATATAAACCTGGTATGTAAATACCGAAACACAGAGGCGTAGTGAACAAAACGTGCGCCCGGGGCAAGATACTTTATAGGCGCCCCTCTCTCCCATTTACCATGAAAATCACAGAAATATAAGAGCCTCTCCGGATGTGGCACTCCCCTTAGGGTAACGCCCGGGGCATCGTGACCCACTTGACCCCCCCCCTCACTACGCTCCTGCCGAAACTTACCTGTGAGTGAGACTAGTGCTATTTAAACAAAGACTCACTTTAAGAAAAATTCGAACCAATAGAAAGAGATGAACTCTACTGGAACAATATTTAATATGTTTGGTTTTCATTCATCAATTTTTAAAAACCTTGTGCAATAGTATGTGCTAGGATTTATACCCAACATTTTTCTAAAGATTCCGTTTTGATCACAAGAGCTTGACATCATAGCTTAGAGAACTAACTAAAAAATCTCGCTCACAGAATGAGTATATTTATGTCATTAGCTCTTGAATGTCTTAGAACATATACAAACACACACGCATACAAACACACAAACATTGACAATTAGAGATTAAAACTCCAGTGCTATTGTCAAATGACCAAATCAACAGCCCCCTTATGCAACCCCCTAATATAACCCTCAATACTATCCTACGACCTGCTCATGACTCAGGGATTCTAATTGTAGGGCCCATGCGTCGAGAAGAGTCAGTGGATTTTCGGAACCTTTTTTTTATTCCTTCCTTTTGAGGTCAGTGGTAATGCAACCTTGCGGCCCTTTAGTAGATTTAGATCTAGTGCATGTAGTTTTAATGCAACCTTGCGGCCCTTTAGTAGATCTAGATCTAGTACTTGTAGTTTGAATGCAACCTTGCGGCCCTTTAGTAGATCTAGATCTAGTACTTGTAGTTTTAATGCAACCTTGCGGCCCTTTAGTAGATCTAGATCTAGTGCATGTAATTTAATGAGGTGTGTGTACCGGAGACAAAGACTATTGTATTATTTTGTCATAGAGCAATTTATTTTGATTTAAATTCATGTTGTTTTATATCATGCAAAAAAACGAAACAAAACAAAAAAAAAAAAAAGACAAAGACTAACATGGTCTAAGGAGATAAGCCTAGATTGGACTATGAGCTATTCTTTAATGTCCCCGTACTGCTTATAGCAGTGTTTCCCGAACTGTGTTCCGCGGAATCCTATTCGTGTTGAATAGGTGTTCGACGAACTACAGGAATAAACAACTAGTAGGCCACAACGCTAATTAATCTCTCTAAAAAATAAGCAAAGTGTTCCGCTAAATACTCAGAATGCGTGAAGTGTTCCGTTAAGGAAAAAGTTTGGAAAACACATGCTTTAAGTAATCTAGACTCTAAACTAACAGTATTTAAATATCTGTAATTGAGATAGCCGATTACATTCTTGTCAACAGAACAGAAGATCTTCTTCTTTTACAATAGTTAACTTGAACAGAGAGAACGCGATTGGAGTAAAGCAGACAAAAAAAAAACATTACGGCAAGCATCGCGTGGTTAATCATAAAGTCAATATCCGTACCATTATGTAGCGTCGTCAGTTTCTGAGGAAAATTAAATAATACGAAATAATGTCACGTGACCATGTGATAACGTTGACATTTTCATTTCGTCTTATAATCACTTTTGCTTTACCTTTTCTGCTTCCTGTTGTTTGGGTTATATCATCCAAACTCTTTTTTTCCCCTCTCTTTAAACTGATAGAGAGAAATGCTATAGAAAACCATAGAGCATTCCTTAAAACCGTTTTAAACGCAGCTTCAAACAAGATACGCTCTAATAATTCAACAGGTGACAATTTAGGCCAACGTTCTATTTATTTATTTAGAAAACTCTTTAAACTATTTTTTTAGTAAAACCCACGATATTATATATTTAGGAAATTGTTTAAATTTTGGAGAATTTTGAGAAAAAATATTTTTTTTTTGAAAAACAACAACAAGATTCGCTCTAATAATTCAACAGGTGACAATTTAAGACAACCTTCTATTTATTTATTTAGAAAACTCCGTCAACTAATTTTTTATTAAAACCCACGATATTATATCTTTATGAAATTGTTACAGATTTTTATTTAAACTTTGAGAGAAAAAAAAATTTTTGAAAAAAAATTGAAATATTCAGTTGCGTTTATATTTTGAAGTAAAATTTATCAAAAATATTTAGAAAAAAAAAAAGCTTTTCTTTAAAAAAAAATGATATTGAAGAAATCAAATTATGATTAGGCCTACATATTTGTGTGATAGTAGGTAATAAAACAGCATTTATAATTTCACCTCAAGTTTATATATCTTGAGTTTGTGTGTGAAATATTTAAAAAAAAAACACCTTTAGTGTATCAATACAGTTCAATATTGTAAAGCAATCATTTCTTAAAATTGTTCTATTCTATTCGGGATTTTTTGTTTTTAAAAAATAAAATGGACAATGCCCACTCTATAACCAACTAATGTCTGCTGGGTACTGGCTGAAATTACCATTTCAGTGACATCATTTCCTGTTGGTTTCACGTGTCTTCATTTTTTTTTTTTTTATGTTTTCTCAAGCTTTGGTTGACTGTTGTGGTTTATGAGCCAACTTTTTTTTTTGCACTTGCTTTGTAGGTTCTATTTCAGCGTCCCTGTCTGATGAAGCTAAATTGGGATTTTCCGAAAAATTTTCCGAAATAATAATTTTTAGGCAATCTATATCCTTTCCTGACTAAGGTTCTCTTGCAGAGTTCTTGCTCAGCAAATAATTGTTAAACGTTTCAGCAGATTTTTGATGTTACAATGAATTCCGTAAATTTGATGTTGATGCTTACTGGAGAACAAAGTCACCATTTCTATTTTAGTGTTTTTTTTTTCTTTGTTCAGCAGAGGTGTGTCTAAGTGTAAAAATGGAGAAAACGTTTACATGCTATTTTGTTTTGGTTAGAGTTGTACATTTTGGTAACGCCTTTGAAAATAGTTGTAGTTTAAAATTGACACAGCTACATCGCAGCCATTATTTAATGCTTGGCCTGGAGTTATGGATTGGGGCTTGTTACTATGGGGCTTGTTACTATGGGGCTTGTTACTATGGGGCTTGTTACTATGGGGCTTTCTTACCTAAGTTTTCCTACATCGTTCAACGCATTGGGCGGCAAGTTACCTCAATTGAGATCAGTCATTAGCGATGATCTTTGCTTTGTCTCAGATGATATCCTCCATTTACAAATATTCAATGGAGGAGGTGGGGAACGATGTTATTTTGGGGACCGCCCTGTTTCCGTTTTCCTTGTTTCAACATCCATGCCATTTTTAGTACCGGTACCCAGGGAGCGTGGTATGCATAGTCTTAAGACATGGTCAACAAATCTCAGGTGATATTCGGTCAAGACTTCGCTGGCTGAGTTGGGGGGGGGATCGTCACATGAGTGTTGCAGTTGGTAATATGGCCTGGGTCTGTGATTCTTGAAGATTCGTATTAGCCATCGCTGCTGAGCCGTACTCAGTCTCCACTCGACCTTGACATAAGTTGGTGTTGGGGCAACAATGTTATTTATGAGATGGATATTCGTCTCCGTTATGAGCCAACTGATTTGCCCAAAAAAGTCGAATTAAAACAAAAATATGGCCTCTGTCATTCCTATTTAAAATACTAAATCGCTGGTAATGACGCAGCCTAGGTGGGTGAACTAACAGATCTGTTTCAGCTTAATGTGGCGTTGACTCCGCAAAGGATTTTATGTAGAAGGAACTGGAGTTAATACAAATATCAATCCGTTACCTTGTGGGTTGCCATATCCAGTATTTGCATGCACAAGTTTAGTAACTATTAATTGATATCCCAATCGACAATCTATTTTATTACTGCTTTTTTATTGAGAGGGTGTGGGGTGAGAGAGGGTATGCAGAGAAAATAAAGGGAAGGCGGGGGGGGGGGGGTTGTGAGAGATATTTCGTTTATTCGATCTATCATGCTTCACTTGGTACACCGTGACAACGTTTCCAAGAATTACTCTTTAGAGGTACTCTTCATTCTTGGAAATTAACCATTCTTGTATCCTGGTTTGAAATATCTCTTCTCTTTTTCTTTATTTCTCCCGGTCTCTTTCTCTCTCTAAATTTCTCTTTCGTTAAATACAAAATGCAAAATGAAACAAACAACCAATAAGAACGAGAAAAGAGTAAAAAAAAAATCAAGAAAACATTTTGGTAAGAATGGCAAAGGAAGTCAGGAACATCCAATAAAAACAATGCAAACTTTTCACACACATACTTCAAGCATTCATCATCACCATCATCTCTCCCTTGACTTTTATGCAGTTAGCAGCTGTTCTTGATTGAGTATCAAGAAAGATGCCATTCTATTCTTTTCTGTCTTACTACATCTTTCGGTGTGTTGATGTTCACTATATTTATTATAGTTTTCTCTAGATATTATTATAGTCAAAAAGTAATAATATAAAGTGTATATTTTATATTTTATTGTAGTTTTAAAAATGCGTCACCAAGATTTAACGTAGGTTTATATATATATATATATATATATATATATATATATATATATATAAGATTTCCACGGTTACACAAAATATCAGTGTTGTGGTCTTTTCAACAGCGGTCTACAAAATGTATTTTTATTTCTAGCAACATGGCGTGAATGAAATGTCTCCTCATGCTGATGCTGTGTTTTTCATTGTTCCATTTGATACTATGACGTGTATGGTCCACTTACATTTTGGCTTTTTGTAGTTTTCAATATTGCCACAAATTGGTCTCCTGATAGCTGAATTTCCGACGTTGTTTTTTTTTTTAATGTAATAGTCTCCCCTCCCCTTCCTCTCCCCCTTCAACCCCCCCCCCCCCACAAGCCTTCCTTCTTTGTCTTATCCAGTTAGTCTCATTCTTGATTCGGAGGTATGTGACTAGTAGTGCCATTTCCAAGTATTGTAGCTGAGATTTAAACTTGTGCGAACTTGTTTCCCTTGACGATCCACTACTTGGAAATCACAGGTGTGCGGAGCATGAGAAAGTGGTTCCCATAAAATCGACGAATTTCGAATAGTCCTGAACTGACCAAAGTTGAGCTGTGTGTACTGGTCAAACTGATTGATTTGAGTTGTGTGTACTGATCAAACTGATTGATTTGAGTTGTGTGTACTGATCAAACTGATTGATTTGAGTTGTGTGTACTGATCAAACTGATTGATTTTAGATGTGTGTACTGATCAAACTGATTGATTTGAGTTGTGTGTACTGATCAAACTGATTGATTTGAGTTGTGTGTACTGGTCAAACTGATTGATTTGAGTTGTGTGTACTGGTCAAACTGATTGATTTGAGTTGTGTGTACTGGTCAAACTGATTGATTTGAGTTGTGTGTACTGGTCAAACTGATTGATTTGAGTTGTGTGTACTGATCAAACTGATTGATTTTAGTTGTGTGTACTGGTCAAACTGATTGGCTTGAGCTGTGTGTACTGGTCAAACTGATTGACTTGAGCTGTGTGTACTGGTCAAACTGATTGATTTGAGTTGTGTGCACTGATCAAACTGATTGATTTGAGTTGTGTTTACTGGTCAAACTGATTGGCTTGAGCTGTGTGTACTGGTCAAACTGATTGACTTGAGCTGTGTGTACTGGTCAAACTCGAAGTACACATTAAAAAATAGCTTTTGTTTTTTCGAAACAAGTTATATTTAAAAAAAAAAAAAACTTTACAAAAATCTCTTAAGTTGCATGAATTGCTTCAATTATTTTGAATTAATTATGTAATTTTTTTAAATCAAAATTGATCTAACTCCATGCAATTTGGGCCTATCGTTTAGGTTTGTTGTCGCTTTTTCTGTTCCCCTTCTGTTTAGTAACGTTCAATTGTTGCAATTTATGTCATTGCAAGGATTATCTCTCATTAGTAAAATATATTTTCCATTAAAAAATTGATTAATAAAAACTAATTGATCAATAATGGGTTAATTTTTTCTTATTGAATCGTGATGTCATCGACAATAAATAATTTTGCAAAGTTTTAACTTGATCCGAGAATGGGAAGTGGGAGAATACAAAAAGTGTAAAGGATTTTGACCAGACAGATGCTTTGGTACAAGCGAGATAAAAACACAAAAAAACTGTTCAAAATCTTGAAAAAAAAAGATAAATAATTAATCACTGTAATGGTATAGATGTTTATAACAGCGTTTTGTAACGATATGAGCTTTAGACATTCCTGGCCTTGTAAGATGAGCAGGTCAAATGATTTAATACATAAATAAAGAGTGGGACGATATTGGCGTGGGAGCGACATTCCTGGCAGCAGATCAGCTACGTTTCTTATGTTCTAGATCGTCGTAAAAATATTTGCGAAAGAAGTTTTTGAGCTGTATTCAAGATATGTAACAAAGTTAAATAAATAATACGCTGTCTGGATCTATAGCCCGAAACGGACACCTATCGACACCATGCCTCTACCATTTTGAGACCAATTGCTCGCAGGATGCAGATCTATACCTTCAATAATAAAAAAAATACCTTCAATAATAAAAAAAAAAATGTATATACTGAACGTCCTTGCCGTTATTCATATATTGCCGCAATGTCAAACCGGATATAGACTAGCATTTAAATACATTTTGCAGTTTGGAGAGTTTAGTGGGCGGAGTTAAGGACATTTTTTTATCCCCTGCCCCATTCTATACCGTCCCTCACCCACCTATTTGTGCAGCCGATTACCGAACATGTGACAAAGAGAGAGGGTTGCAACCAGGGTAATAGAATCACTGGTCTATGCAAAGGGGAGGATAAGAAGGTAAAGTCTGATCAGGAAGTTGTCTTTTCCTAGAAGTGTAAGTATCGCCACAGTTCCAGTCACCAAGCTCGTAATGCGGAAGCTATCCAGTATCGTTGTATAGCTGCGCACGTTTGCAAGCATCGATACCGTGTACTCATATCGTGTAGCTAAGAACCGCAAAGAAATCCCAACTCTTCAGGCTGAAGCGTTTGGAAAACAATACAAAAAAAAAAAAAAAGATTAATTGGATTTGAACCAAATAAATAAGGAGTCATTTTTTGTAATGTTTTTATTTCTTCTAATTTTACACAAAGTCGAGTTAGAACAAATTAAAATGGCAGATCGATACGATGTAATAGTGTTACCTTTGACCTATTTTTTTTTTGTTCTCTTCTAGGAAATAAACTATTTCTTAGATAAGTGATTTTATAGAAAGATAGGAGGGGGGAGAGAGAGAGTTCAGTGAAATCTTTTTAAACATTTAAATTATTTTTTTCCCCATTCATTAGGTCGCACTTAACAACACGTTTTTTGGACAAACGTGGGTTGGTTAACTTTTTTTTTTAATACAGTGTATTTAAGTACAATTTCGTTGAACAATTGGTCCAAGCCAAAACACCCCAAATAAACTTTTTAAAAATGTATATGGATTGATGCCTGGTGGATGGATATATTACTACTTGTATTTTCGGATCTGAACACCTGTGTTTTTTTCTGTGTTTTTAGTGGTCCCTCAAAAAGGGAAAAGACGCTATTAGTTTTGTGTAGCCTGTCTGTCAGTCTGTCCGTCCGTCCATCCCGTTTAGATCTCAGAAGCTAGAAGAGAAAATGAAAATCGAACATCATGATATTTTAGATCATTCAAAGTTCTGATGCAACGGCCACTTTTTTTCTTTTCTGAAAGCGAAAAATCTAATTTTTAAATCAATTATGCAAGCATTTTGTTTTCATAAAAATACACCATTTTTACAACTATTCACTATTAATAGTAACAAACACTGGAGACTTTTTAGTAAGGGAGATGACCATTTACCCTTTTTTTAAAACACATTTATGCATATGGTTTTTTATTTTTGATTAAAAAAAAATAGTATCATTTACAATTGTATTGCTATGTTATGTAAGTTCTGTCATACATTTACAACATTTTTTTTTACTTTTTTTTAAAGAGAAAAAAATCTATTTACTATGCAAATAAGTTGGACATAATTTAAAGCAACAATTAATGAGTAGTTTTTCATATTATCGCATGAACTGCATAGTGGAAGTTATGCAAGCAGTCTCCATAAAGATCTGTCATTGGCACATATACATAGACACACACAACTCTTAAAAATTGTTTTCTGTTATATATGTGTGTACAGCTTACAAAGGATCGCTTACGAGTTTATGTGTTAGACAAAATTCCTTTTATTATTGTTTTTTTTTATTTATTTACAAACCTTATATTAACTCTGTCCGTTTGTCTGTCAGGTGCAAATTTTGAGCACGTTATTTCTCCCCTTTCAATTTTCGGACCGAGTTAAAACTTCGCACACGTTTTCATTACCTCAACGAATCAATGAAAAAATAATATTTATTTATTAGTGGTAATCGATTATATTTTTTTGATATATTAAAAGGGAAATAAATTTTAGTGTATTAAGAAATATGGTAGTAAATATGCAGTTCTTTCCCTTATATAAACTTTTGTTTTTCAAGTATTTTTTTGTTATTTTGCTTGCTAAGTAGCATATCGTCACGTATGACATTAACATTCATATTTTATTGTTTAACTACACGCCTTAAATACTACTCATACACTAATACAGTGATGTCCAACCTTTTTCGGCCTTGGAGACACATACCTTTTCGACCCGGGTGTCAAGGCCCGCATCTTCATGTCCAATGAAAACCATGCGGACTTCTTATGCACAGAAGTCAGATTTGTACAGGTGTATGATAGCGATGCATCACAGGCCGGATTTGGCCCGCTGGTCACAGATTGGGCATCACTGCTTTTATAAATGGGAAAGAATAAAAAAAAAAAACGTCAATAAGTGGGTTAATCGTGTCGCTTTTTTTTTTTTGTTAACTTCTGATTTGTCTGAGTGTGTGTGTGTGTGTGTGTGTGGTTGACACATCAACACGCTTGAAACCGTTCCCAGACAATCTTTGCATGACTGATCTCTCAGTGGAAGTGGAAGTCTTGCGGCCTGCGCGCTCGTTCGGCATTCAGCGCAAGATCCTTGCAGATTTTAAATCTAATTGCAGGATTTATTGCCAGAGGACCAGTTGCTCCGTTATAATCAAGCAAAAAAGGTTAAAGTACACGTTGGATTCGGTGATCAAATGACATGGTCTAATACAGGGGTTCTCAACCTGTGAGTCGCGACCCCCTTGGGGGTTGATTGACGATTTGCCAAGGGTCGCCAAAGACCTTCGAAAAAATGAATTATTTTATTCCTATGTGTGTGTGTGTGCAAGGGGTGGGGGGTCGCGTCAAAGTGGGCAATTGTAAAAAGGGGTCGCCGAGCTGAAAATGTTGAGAACCGCTGGTCTGATAGATTCTAAAACACATTTATCAATGCTTTAGGCAATGGTTACACATTAGCATAACGCACTTTTCGGATTCCATGTTCAATACAAGCGAAATATAAAGATACATAAAAAAAGCAAAGTATATCCAAGGGGCAACACCGCAAAATCACTGCCACGTCTATCAACACTGCAAGGTTTATCTCCGCCCTTTTATTTAAGAGAAAATAATTAATTACTACGCATTGATTAATAATTGTTGAACAAGATCTGATTTCCTAATGCTCTTGTTAGTCAATTTAAATCGAGGAATGTTTTATAGAACTCGCTGTGAAATTGTATTCATGGACTCTGGGGTGTTCACTTTGGGAACCGCTGAACGAAGCTGTAGAATGAACCAAACGCGCAGTAAAATAAATATTTTTAAGGAATTTTCACGTCCTTTACCCTACTATCACAAAATAATTAATATCTTAAGAATGTGAAGTCTTCTGGGCAGATGGTCTCATTCGCTCAAACGTGTCAGTCATCGTGAAATAAATGAGTTCATAATAAACTAGTCTGGATGGCTGCCTGGTCGTGCGGTTTGCGCACTGGACTGTCGTTCAGATTTATTGATGGTCCAGGGTTCAAACCTTGCCCACTCCCATCCCCCGTCGTCCTGCGGGAGGTTTGGACTAGGAAGTAATTATCTTCAACTCTGAAGGAACATCCGAAACATGTCAAACATATTAGTCTATGTATTCCTTACCCCATCAACTCATTTATTACGAATAAAAAATCATTCTTCGGGTAAGGATTTTGTGATCTTTCCATCACAAAAGAGATACAAGACACCGATATCAAAGACAAACAGACACAAAAACTCTTTTGTTCCCCTGGCAATCAAACCATTAAAAAGAAACAATCTGGTATAAACTTTTCACATGTACATTATGAGTGAGTCTGGTGTGAATGTACATTTTTTTTTTTTTTTATAGTTACAATGTTTTGTTTGGTGTAATGCACAAATTGTAAGACAGACTTCCTTACGGACAATAAATATTATTATTATTATTATTATTATTATTATTCATTAGTTTTACTTCTAAGAACATTTTGTTCCATACTCTGTATTCATGTAATATGAAACAGAACTTTAATTTGAAAGGTTCACCAATATGACAAAGCCAATGTTTTCAATTCATAGAGGCAATATGAATACAAAAAAAAAATATTTTTTTTTATTTCACTTCCCAATCTCGGATCAAGTTAAAACTTTGCAGAATTATTCTTTGTCAATGCCAACACATAGAGCAATAAAATATTTTAACTAATTATTTAATTAATTAGCGGTAATTAATTAATCGTGCTCTATGTATATAAAAAGGGAGATAATCCTCCAATATTGATATGGTGCAGTAATTGTGCAGTTATTTCCATCATATGAACTTTTTTTTTTTTTAATAATTTTTTAATGCTTTGCTTGTTATTTTTAAGTTGGCAACATTGATATTTCAGAATTGCGTCCTTAACCTTGCTTATTATGTGTATTCATTTGAAAGTCTCTACCAATCTTCCTTTGATCAATTTTCTTACGTTTTTCCTTAGGTTCATTTGTATCCACCCCATTATCCCCTCTACCGGAAGCACAGATATGTTCAGTTGCAGAGTCTTATTGCTCTGCTCCTTAAAAAAAAAAAATATATTGCTCTAAGACAGGGTTTCTCAAACATTTCCCTTAACGAAACACTTCGCTCAGTTAGACTATTGAACACAACACTTTGCTTATTTTTAAAGAGATTTATTCACCGTATTCACGTCGTGACCTACTAGTTAATTATTTCAGTAATTCGTGGAACACCTATTCAGGCCTTGCGGATCACTAGGGTTCCGCAGAACACAGTCTTGGAGACACTGGTGTAAGAACATATCGAGATGTTCTGAATCAAAGTATAGTCAAAGGGGAGATTACTCACTGTGATTAACTGTAAGCGTGACATTGAACAATAGCATAATTTTAAAAAAAAATAACAAACTGGTATCTTGATATCTTCAAGGAACGAAAACATTTCGTCATTTTTAATAATAATAATAACAATAGATCCATGAATAGATCTAAATGTTTCAATAATAATAATAGATCCATGAATAGATCTAAATGTTTCTAGTTTTTTTTTTTTAATCTATTTACCGCTTCTATATATGTCAAGTATGGACCTGCACTTTCTATTTTCTCGTATTCCGTACCAAGAGAGTATTCTTTGAATTGGATTCATGGGGAGGCTCTCTAGAATATTTTATTCAGTACAGCTTCTGTGCTTCTGATATAGTTTATGCTTTTGTTTTTAATCTGGCGACATACGAATCTGTATAGTTCAATATATTTATCGCAGTGTCAATATCAAAGAAAATATTTTCTTTAGCGCCGATGTATTATGTACACTTTTTCTTGTAAGCCTGCAATTGAAATGCAATATTGATCTAAACATTTTCTACGAACCTTTTCTATTGACACTCTGATTCAATAAACTTTGTTTCGTTTTAAATTGTCGAAAACTTTTGTATGTGTCGCTAACCGTATACAACCACTTACAGTAAAAACATGAGATCTGTTGTCAAATGAGCGGCTTTTGGCTTGGTGGGGTGGGTTACACTTATTATGAAATGGAACCGACTTGATATTGAAATCAAAGCATTGACCTTTGAATCCTACAAGGAACGTTTCTCTTTTGTTGCTGGTTGTAGCAAACTTTCGTGAATTGCTTTGTGAACATGTTGTATTAGTTTCTACGAAATGACACGGTGTTTTGTTACACTAGTGTATGTGCGTGCGTGATTCCATTGCGCGTTGAACCCTTTGTTTCTCTGTAGAGTAGACTTACTTTTTTTTTTTAGTATTCCACTTCCACTTCTCCACCAATATATAAGATAAAAAAAAAATTAACCAAGCATATATCAAGTCATGGGGCGCGGTGGCTGAGTGGGTAAGCGCTCGGCTTCTGAACCTGGGGTCCTGGGTTCGAATCTCGGTGAAAACTGGGATTTCGAATTTCGGGATTTTTAGGGCGCCCTTGAGTCTACCCAGCTCTAATGGGTATCTGACTAAAGTTGGGGAAAGTAAAGGCGGTTGGTCGTTGTGCTGGCCACATAACACCTAGCTTGTTAACCGTTGGCCATAGAAACAGATGACTTTAACATCATCTACCCCATAGATCGCAAGTTCCGAAAGGGAAACTTTACTTTACTCTTTACTATATATATCAAGTCACTCTGTCTGTCTGTCTGTCTGGTCAAAATCTTGTTCATGTTATTTCTTCCAACTTCCATTCATGTATCAGGTTTGCGCAATTATTTGTTGTCGTTGACAAAATAAGAATCATAAAAAAAACACAATTAGTTAGTTAATCGATTAGTTGTAGTGTAGCGAATCAAGTCGTTCTTTAAATATATATATATATATATATATATATATATATATATATATATATATAAATAAAACCTACTATTTTTATAAGTACTTGAATAGCTCAGTTGTAAAACTTCCATCATGGCTGCTCGATTATTTTTCTTTAAATTGCTTTTGAAAAGGCAGCACGGAAACCTCCCCCTTGTTACGGACACTCTCGGCCCCCAAATGGTCTACAAAAGTTATTTTACCATAGCTCAATGAGCATACAACAAGCATGAACGTTGCGATAAGCAAAAACAATTTTTTTTAAATATTTCCATTCTCACACATGAATTATTGTTAGTCTCTGTTAACAAGCACAATATCAAAAATCCATTTTTATAAAACAAAGCTTATTTGAGGGAAATAACTCCTTCTTGCTACCAAATTTAGGTTGGAAAACCCTATTTGAATCTTTTTAAAGTATCACACGAACTAAATTATATTTCTTTAAAGATGATAAAGGCCATTGCAAATACTTTGTAACATTGATATTAATTGTTTTATTTTATATTTTTTTCATATCATGTCAATAGTTAAATTGTTTCAACTGTCAATAGTTAAATTGTTTCAACCACATGAACAAGCTAATACCATTTGAATGGTCATGTTCGCATAATCACATGAGATATCACTTTGAACCCGAATCTTTCGATACTGCTGGTTGCAGCTTTTCCGGGTATCGATTCTAACTTGACGTAAAATAGTTTTTTTGGAGTTAGAACTTTCATACTTTTGAAACATGAATGACATTATTAATTGGTGATTTTCATACATGGCGGAAATTCAATGTAAAGCCAGCTTTATTGGTGTATCCGATGTACAGAATAAAGGAAGTGCGGATAAGATTGTCTTTTGTTCTGAATGTCTATGATAATATTGGGCACCTTTTTAGCACTGCGGAAATCAAATTTTCAAAGCTCTCCTTCTTGTAGTACAAAATAAATTCCATTAGGAGGAGACATTCCTCTTTCGATCTATTATTCAAAACTTAATTAAAAACCAATGACAGCGAACTAACTGTAAAACAGAGATTTGATTCGAAGATCAACTGCCAAACATTGAGATAGTGTTACAAGTATTGCATGGTACTTTTCATTCAGTTGACAATAGTGAAAGTCAATGCAGTGTTCCAGATAGGACTAACTGTGTCGTGAAATCTCCAACAGAAAACGTTGGGGTCCCATTGCCTTATTCTAGTCCTGTATTCGGAACTGCCTGTTGATGGATTTAGCCCATTACATAGAACGCCTTTGTGGAGGCGCCGTGGCTGAGCGGTAAAGCACTTGGCTTCCCGGGTTCGAGTCCTGTTTTATACTGGGATTTTTTATTTCGGGGATCTTTGGGCACCTCTGAGTCCATCCCAACTCTAATGGGTACCTGATATTAGTCGGGGAAAAGTAAAGCCGGTTGGTCATTGTGCTGGTCACATGACTCCCTCGTTAACCGTGGGCCACAGAAACAGATAACCTTTACATCCTCTGCCCCATGACACAAATAAAAGTGGACTACAAAGAAACGTGCATCCTGTGTCGTTTTGTTTTTTTTTTGTCGTTTTTAGATACTTTATTTAGTAGAGATTTTCATATATGGAGGCGAGATCATAAATAGATTTTTTTTGTGGTGTATCCGCTGAACAGGATCCGGAAGTGTTGACTATGAATTAAAAAAGTTTTAAGATAAGTCGTTTTTATTTGGCACTTTTTTTTGGCATTGTAAAATAAAATTTCTAAGCGCTTTCGCTTGTAGCTCAAACTCATTTGTTTTTTTTTGGTTGGCAAGAACGATCTTTTAATATGATGTCCTTGACATTGTTTGATTTGACTATTTGTTTCATTGTCTCTCCAAATCTTCTTTTTAAAAAATTGTTTTACGATGTTCTTTATGTTATCTCTTATCGCCTCTTTATTATTCCACATCGCTTTCTCTTCTTTTTCTAGCTACCGTCTGTCATTGCTTCAAGTATGTAAGTCGGACAGTACTAATCGAAATGCATACAAAGAACAGTTCGGTGTATTTCAAATTTCGCGTGAACATCCGTAACAATCGTTTTTTGGGGGTTTTTTTTGTTTGTTTTTTTTGTGCGTGACGTTGTCAATGGGACGTGAAGAGTATAGGACACCCAAGGGAAATAAACTTGAGTGAAAGATTAGACCTGAACTTTGTGTTTGGTTCTATCGACTGCAGTAGGTAAGTAGGAAGTAGATAGAAGGGTGACGTAGATCTGTGATGGCCTTTCTACAGAGTGCATCTAATCAGGACACATTGACAGGTCAAACCAGGGCGTTGCAGATGCGTTGTCATCAAGATAAGAGGGCAAGGTGTTCTTACTTATTTGTTATCTTTGTTGTTTATCATCGGACACAATTGATCTCTCTCTCTCTCTTCTTTCCCTCCCTCTCTCTCTTCTTTTCCTCCCCCTCTCTCTCTCTCTCTCTCTCCTACTTCCTCTCTCTCTCCTATTCCCCTTTCTCTGTCCTCTCTCTCCCACTGTGTCCATGTAAAGTTGAGTTTGCTCGTGTTACTATTGCTAGCCTTAAAGAACATTTATAGATAACTAGTCGACCCACGGCGTGACATACGCCGCTATTTTGCAGGGTCGGCCTTTGGCCACTGCAACTTATACGACCGCAGTGGGCCCCGCACTTCCATAGGATCCGCGCTAATTCTAGGTGTAAATTATCAAATTAAACCATTTTATAACATAACAGATTTCACGCGGCCTCTTGATTTATAAGGAACTCCTGGAAACTTCCTGAAATTGCAAAATATACGAAAAAGTCATGAAAATATCCGGAAATTATTAAAATCTTTTGAAAACTCATACAAATCTCCTGACAATTGTCATTTTGGGGTGTCATTCATAATGGAAAACGCCAATCCTTCGCGCGAATAAAAAAAAACGGCATTATGCAATACCCGTAATTGAGGAATCTGCTGTAAAAAGCTTCTCGAGCCTCAAACTAATGAACTAATGAGGTCAACAATTCTCAAAGATAGATTGAAACATTTGATAATTACTGCTATTGAGTGTGATCTATGACGGGAATAGAATTTTCATGATATACTGTATGACGCAAGGCTCGTTAAGTAATTCTGTACGTAGTAAAGAATGAATAAAATGCAAAGACGAATTTATTTTCTTATAAAAATCTTAATTTTCACTTATTAACCGTATCCCTACCCAAACTTGGCTCCGCGAAATCCGTTTCGCATAGGGTCAGAAAATGGTTAAGTCCGGCTCTGCCATCTTTTTTTTTTTCGCTGCTTAAGTTACGTGGGGTAGAAATAAATAAAAGAGTGATCTTTCCATGACTTCTTGGTCACAACGGCTAAGTCCGGCCCTGCTATTTACTGACGGGTGAATACATCTTGTTCTCCCCCTCTCTTTTTTTTTCTTGGAATAACTCTAGTCCGACTGCAGAAATAAAAGAGTGATCTTTTTATTACTAGTTGTCCAAACTTTTGAGCCATGAAGAGAATTATATATATAAATTCCAAAATAAAAACTGAAATCGGGAAAAGGAAATTAAAAAAGAAAAATATCGTTTGTGCGAGTATCGTTCTAGCTAAAAGATACAAATTTTTGGCGAGTATCATTCTTGTTTACAAATACATTGTTTGGGCTAGTATCGTTCTAGCTTACAAATACATCTTTTTGACTAGTATCGTTCTTGTTTACAAATACATTGTTTGGGCTAATATCGTTCTATCTTACAGATACATCTTTTTGACGAGTATCGTTCTTGTTTACAAATACATTGTTTGGGCTAATATCGTTCTATCTTACAGATACATCTTTTTGGCGTGTATCGTTCTTGTTTACAAATTCATTGTTTGGGCTAGTATCGTTTTAGCCTAAAGATACATCATTTTGATGAGTATTGTTCTATCATACAGATGCATATTTTAGGCAAGTATCGTTCTAGTACCAAGTTCATGGACATTTTGAGTCCTTGCTTACTCTTCATGTGACTGAATATTTAACGCAACTATTATTTGCTTTTATCAAAACGAAATATAATCTGTATAGACTTAAATGTTGAACTTAGAACATTTTATTAGACCAAAGTTTAAATGGCCTCAAAATCTGATTTTAGTTTAAATCCTTTGTCAAAACAGGAACCAAAAGTATATATATATATATATATATATACGTCTTGAGATCCCTTGGCAAAGCAGGAAGCAATAGTATAGATGTCAAATAACCCATAACCTGGATCGTTTTTTTAAGATCCTTTAGCCAAACAGGAAGTGGTCTATGTGTATCACTATAACCCGTGCCATAAAATATATTATCTGGAATATATGTGTGTCCAATGATTAAAGAGGCCATTACCATTAACGATTCCCATTAACACCCAGATGTGCGTATGCATTCTGTGAATGGGTATGACAAAAGTCGTCTGCTGTGTGTGTGTCTGTCGTCTGCTCTTCTCTTTGACGGCAACGTTTTTGGGGTTTCTAGAGTACATCTACGTGCTGCCACCTTCTAGAAATGTGTACGGAAATTTCATTCGAAAATTATTCCCTCCTAAGTGGACGTCCCTGTTATTCTTGTCAGATAATCGGAGCCTCTTTTTTTTTTTTAACTTTTCCTAAATTTATCTTACAAAAATAGATCGACATTAGGGCATTACTGTACAAAGTTTACCCTTCAAATAACTTACAAATGATTATATATTTATATATGTTTTTATTTTTGTATCCGCCCAGCAGTGACCGGGATAATTCGACTATACTTATATATTGCACTTGAATCGTATCAATGTGAAATGTCACCTTAATCTTATATGTGAAATGTCAACCTAATTTAATATGGAAAAATAATCTGAACTACGGAAATTATGAAAAATAAAATTTCTGATATTATTTTAATTTTTTTTTTTTGCGAAATTTAGAAATGGAGACAGATAAAGCTGGCACTCCAAAACATGCAGATTTATCGTCACTTCCTGTACAATGATTTAGTTTCTCTCCCAATCTGTCGTCTGCAAACACGACTGTAACTATGGTATCGATATGTCTAAACTTCCTCATTGCTTCCGCGTATCGATATTTTATATGGTTTCAGACTTGAGAGTATTGTTACGTCCCTATTCCTGGTTATTTTTAACCTAATTGAGTGTAGGGGGGAGAATTATAAACGAATATGGGGTGAAGCGGGAGTTTGTGGTGTTGTACTATTGTAGTTGTCTTTCTTTCTTTTGTCTTGGCAAAATCTGTAGGTCACAGCTGGGACTGCGCAGCCACGGGAAATACTGCATTCCTCATTAATCTTCAGACTCGAAGACTAGCCTTATTATTATTAGTTGTCTTTCTTCTTAAGTATCACTAATGTAGATTTTCGAGATAACATTTTTATGCCATAAGGTGCTAGGAAATGGTCTTTACAAATTCGATACCAAAATTGTGTAGTCTTTCGTAATATGTCCGAGTATTTTTTTCTTATCTTTTCTTATCTTATAAAATACAGACGTTACTTCAAAAAAGGAGGTTGCTACCTCCTACATTTGCACGTAGATCAATCTGGTGATGCATGTTAATCAATGATTTAAACTTTGCCAAGTGGTTGGTTTTTCTGGCTGATTCAAGCAACCTCTTATAGCACAAGGGAAGAAGGAGTATTTGTACAAACTTGTCCTGAGTCAAGACACATTATGGTTTCTCTAAAAATTTTATTTTGCTATACATTTTACTTTCTGTGTTCCCTGCCTTTAATAAAATCATTGAAAACTTGTACCTACGGTGCTTTGACGTACAAGTTTGTTAAAAATCCTCCTATTGCAATGCCTCAAAAAGAAAGTTCTTCATTCTTGATAATGATTTTGCAAATCTTTTTAAATCGCAGCGCATTCATCAGACAACAATTGGCTACATTTTTTCACGACATTTCCTAAAGTGTAGCCGATGTGCCATAAAACACCAAAACAAAAAACAACTCAGCTACATTTTTTTTGTATATAATGAGTGCTTTGGTCATGGGAGTTCGTGCTGTGTTGTTCAAACTCATTTGTCAGCTTGTTATTTGTGAATCAAACTTTGTAGTGAAGTTAAACTGTTCATTTTCTTCATAGTTCTCGACTTCAAAATGGCTTTTTTTAAACGTTTTCACACAAAAAAATTGCCTACTTTTAAAAGTGTTTTTTTAAAGCTATTTCTCAGTACAGGATAATTAAAGGATCCTTTTTAATAGTAATCTAAGATCTGACTGTCTAAAACGAATACACATTTCTTATAATGACGAGAGACTGCTTTCAGCATTGCAGCAATGCACCGACTTATTGTCACTTTGGAGACTTAATAGTTCGTCCATCGTGGTTCGATGATGACCGCTTTTGTCATCCATGGGGGCTGAGGGCTTTGCACTGGGGTTTTGTGCCTCCTTATGTGGCTGGTGAGACCTATGTGAGCCCGGAATGTTCGGCTGCACACTGGACAGGTTATTCCAGCTGGAGCTAGTGTCATTGGCCTTGCTTTTCTTCTCTGGCGCTTCTCCTCTGCCAGCGTTGTTCTCTTTTCCTCAGCGATTTGTGCGCCAGTTTTCACAGTATAGCCCTCTATGTGCTTTGGAGATTTGAACTATAACAAGACGGCTTCCTGATAAGTGACAGCCATCTTATTAACATCAGAACCACTTATGGACAAGCTCATGTCTTTCAAGACCTAGATCATTACTCGCTAAGAGCCTAAAATATTGTCTATTTGTATCTAGCTATGAAGCTGATCTAAAAAACTAGGGGTCAGAGGTAATAATAAAGCTTGACCTCGAGTCCCAAAGATTAAGGAGGAGTACAGTATCTCACGTGGGCGCGAAGTCTTACCTGTGATCTACATTTTTTGCCCCTCCCAACGCAGACATAACAGTTGTCTGCCGGTAGTTGGTTTCGGTTCTCTTTCCGCCGTACACGTCTGTCCTCGGCCGTAGATTTCCGTTTGGTCTCAGGTGTTTATCCTGTGGTCTTGGTAGTACACCTCCAGCTGTCTCGTTCGGAAGCCACCTGCTGCCAGGTGCTCTCTTCTATGTCAGTTAAATCAAGCTGGCACCTAAGCTGGGCTTTAAAGCGTTTTCGGAGTCACCTCTGATGCGCCGTTTACCTTCTCATAAAAAAAAGCACTGTCTTTGGCATACGGTCGCCGCCCATACAGGATATGTGCCCTGCCTAGCGTAGCTGTCAATTTATAAGCATTTCCACTACACGTCCTATGAACTAATTATTACAGTGGCGTAGCTAGGGATTTTGGGGCCCCGGGGGGGGCTTGACATCTATAGGGGCCCCTGCATTTTGACATTCGGGCATCATGACATGAGATAATAGCGTAATATCTAATGTAAAAACTAATTCCGGATACTCATTTGTCTCCCCGGGGGGGGGGGGGTAAATTTTGACCCCCCCCCCCACCCTAGCTACGCCACTGAATTATTATGCCACTACAATACTGGTATTTAGTATTAGCTATTACATATACTTTATATTAACAATAAAACTCTGAAATGTCCCTTAACATCAACATTGTGCAGTTTTTAAACTGTTTTTAATATCCTCTGTAAAAAAAAAATAAAAAAAATGATACAATGATGTTAGAAAAATGTTAAATCTGAGAACCCTTAAATAATGACAACTTTGAAGATATTCTAAAGAAGATTCTGTAGCGTGTTGTCTTTTGGATTTATAGGGCTACCCCAGTCTATAGGACAACCTGTGTTATGTAGCAACCCCGTGACAATAACCATGACTTGCACATAGATATACGTGAAATTTATGTACCCACACGCCTATACACACACATACACAACACACATAGAGGGCTATGTCACTGTAAACTAAAATGTAGACCGTTGAATAATTTTACATCCTTGTTATTTTGGGGGTAGATAGAGTCGTGATGTTATTGCACTTGGTCTAAGAGTGGTTGCGCACTTCCTTTGCAGGCAAGGCCCTGTGTTTGTTGGAACGGAAAGACTTCATGGAAAGATCGCCTGCCTGTGGAGATGTTCTGTACAATGCATTCAAAAAGCATCAGCATCAATGTGAGTTATTCCCCTTTATTTTTTAAATGTTATATTTTTTAATGTGATATTTGCAGTATAGTATGGGGCGAGGTGGCGGAGTAGTTATACGCTTGGCTTCCGAACCGAAAGGTCCCAAGTTTGAATCCCGATAAAGACTGGGATTTTGAACATTGGGATTTTTAGGAAGCCCTTGAGTTGACCCAAATGTAATGGGTATTTGACAGACGTTTGGTAAGACAAGAGCTGGGGGCCGTCCTAACACCCTAGACATAGAAATAGATGCGCCTTTCATCTGCCCTAAAAACAGATGAGCTTATCATCTGCCCTAAAAACAGATGAGCTTATCATCTGCCCTAAAAACAGATGAGCTTATCATCTGCCCTAAAAACAGATGAGCTTATCATCTGCCCTAAAAACAGATGAGCTTATCATCTGCCCCATAGATTGCAAAGTCAGAAAAGGCATTCTTTATTTACAAAATATTACATTGGTAACTACAACAAATAGATGTTTCAGATTAGATCATACTACGTACTTGAAATTCTTGTATTTTTTTTTATTTTTTTTTAATGTGATAATTTTGATGTATTTTCATTGCTATCTATTGAACAAAATTCTTCATTCATTTGATGTACACAAATTTTCCAAATAAAACTTTTGGTCCGGAAGTGGGGATGGGGGAGGGGAAATGTAAATACGAAGAGGTACTTCCGGAAAAAAAAATAGAGTAATAGAGTAGACTCCCTTTTTTAAACCAAACCAGCCGGTCTGAACTACTCTTTAGAAAAGAAATCTATTTAAATGGAAATGTTAAAAATTTGAAAACAAAAAAAAAAGCACCTTTTTTTTTTTTTTCAAGAAAATCGGGCCATCTAAACACATTCTATTTGTACGTGTGTTTAAATGGTAAAGAAAGTGATTATTATTGCGGGATTGTATTTAAAAAAAAAGAATATTAGTCTCCATATGATCAATAGTTTTATCACAACTTGTGTGTTTGTAAAATGTATTTTGCTAATGTTACTTCACCTACTATGCCTAAGGGACTGTTTTATGAATAGTAATTAAGGATGTGGTATATGTATAAACTATTTCTTTTAGGAAAGTTTTGATAAGAGTCATTGTTACTTGTTGTATTGCATATATACATATATCACCTTTACCTGTGTTTTGCAAATAGGTCACCTTTACCTGTAATCTGCACCTCCTTAGTATCTACATCTAGGCTATACAGAAACCTGATCTCTCTGGCCTGATGATTGGTTACAATCATGCTTAGTGTTTTGTTTGTAATAAAGTATCTACATCTAGGCTATACAGAAACCTGATCTCTCTGGCCTGATGATTGGTTACAATCATGCTTAGTGTTTTGTTTGTAATAAACATTTACAAATGAAATCAAAACGTGATAATTTAAACTTGTAACGTTCCCGAATAGCTTTCTACAATCGTGACTCTCACATCTTAATGGAAATATACAAATACAATGATGGTTTGTTTACTTGTCAAAAAAACAACTTTTTTTAAAAAAATTATTTGCATATTTTGCACCAAAGATCAAGATTTGAGTGAGTGGAGGGAGGGGCCATTTTCTAATTTGCCGTGGGCCAACCTTTTTCTTGCTTGTTTAGGACCATAGTTCATTTTTTGACGAGTTTACCTGTCCAAGGGGAAATAATCTTAGTATTTTTATTTCAAAAACGAAGTTGTCTCCATTTGATAAGCTTCTTACCTATTTTAAAGCTTTGGGATAAGACCTGATACATTTATTTGTTTTTATTAATTCTTATGTGAAAGAAATGTTTATCAGTTTTCATGCACTGTAATGTACTATTAAAGTAAACAAAACAGGAACACACCACTTTTTATTTAAAAGAGACCGGCTTATAATTGAAATTCGATTCTATACGATAACGGTTTTCTACACCAAACAAATTTGGAATGTAAATTTTCCTACTCGTAAATCATGAACATAAAAAAAGTTGACAAAATGAGTTTATGTTTTCACGGGAACTCTTAAGAGGCCCCATGTGGATCTGCTGTCTAAAAAGCAATACAGGACAAAAGACAGGCCATAACTTTAGCACAATGAAGTGTAAATAAAATTACAATAACGCTTTCGTTTTTTTTTTTAATTTTTTAGTTATTTTTTTTTTTAGTAATAAATGTCATCAGTGACCTGCGAAACTTCTACAGTAGTCATTGGTTAATACAAAGAACTAAGCACATCTTTATAGTCACAAAACGACACATAAAACCTTCATTTGTGGATAACACAAACTATGAACTACTAAAATATCCATAGCTACAATCTTAAAATCTGCGATCATTTTTTGTGAAAATAATACTTACTGCCAGCCTAAATACAGCTGGCGTGAACATCGCAAGTATTTGTGTACATGTGGACAAAGACATGCACTTCTAAATATGATCTATTTGGATGAAAAACAAATGGTTCGAATATTGAATTTAAAAAAACAAAACAAGAGAGCTTTAGTTTCTGAAGTTTTATTTGAAGCACGCTTAAGAAGATAGGGAAATTGCAAGTTCAATAGCGCTCTAAGTTTTTGAGATTTGTGGCAGACGGACGGACAGACTAGACAAAACTATTATAGATTTTCACAAAAAAATTGAATTATCTCCAACGCACACAGACACCTTTCCAGTCGACCATCGTCCTACCGCATAACAGTACTATTGAGTGAAATGCTTTGGCTCAGAATGTTACATCGACATTTTCAATTTCAATTAGTTCAACTCTTCAAACCTAAAAATAAAAAAACAGTCTTCTATCATTTAAAGACGTAATTCAAAAAGAAGTACATTAAAAATGTTCTTTTAAGAGCTAAAATTAAAATGGAGCCTTTTCAAATAGATAGAACTCAGACCAATGCCAAGGAACATTTTGGCTCATTTTATAACCGCTTTTCATTAAGGACATTAAATTCTCACACTAGGATTGAAATCAAACACAAGACATCTGGTCTAGAGTAAACAAACTTTGTTTGGAAAAGGCTATACATGTTTCGGGTGTTCCTTCAGATTGGAAGATAATGACATCCTAGACCTAGAGCAACCCTCTCGTAGGACGGGAGATGTCAGCTGGCTGGGATTGAACACGGCACCGACGAGACCACCAAATTACAGTCCAGAGCCCATATCATCACACGACCTGGCAGCCAGAGCTCTACTTTCACTCCATACACGGGATATCCTAAAGGGCCTTAAGATTTTGTTGAAATTCCAAATTTAAGGAATGGGATATAAACCCAACGTCTTTTGCTAGAGAAGTCTATCCCCAGGTGTTTCGCTAAACAAGACATTCTCTCTATCGTCATGTGACCACATCCTGTTTGCTTAATACATACCCAATGATGGAACAAAAAAACAAACCGGAAGCCTCTCTTTGATGTTCTCTGTAACACTGGGCGTAGTTTGAAAAGTGAATATCAAAATATTATGTTTACCAAAATTGTCCATAAATACGGAATACGTCCCTTGTTACTGTTTTTTCGTCTTAGAGTGAAGTCTATTTTGATGCGTCTCATATTGGGGGGGAAAAAGCAGGAGGTGGAGACTCAACCTATTTTAATATCTAGATTATGTCCTTACTGCTTACGTGACTAAATTACTATATTGGACCAATTTTTTTTTTTATATTCAGCAACTCCGGTCCAGAAGACGGCATGGGGTGTTGACATTTTACATACATTTAACAGTCTTAGCGGGGAAGAAATTATAATTAAAGGGAAAATAAAAAAAAAAAAAGTGTGTGGGTTGTCTTCTCACTACCTGTTTCCGAAAAAAAGAAAAATCCCATTCTAATGACGTCAATGGAAAAGAAATGTAAATGAGCACGTGTTTTGCGATTGATGGACTGGAATGTTTTTTGTTTAATTGTTTATTTGTTGTTTTGAGCTTTGTAACGGAGGCAATTTTTGTATAGATCACGAAATACTTTTGGAGAATTTTTTAATGACTTTTAGGAGTTTCTATTTCCCGTTTTCTCTTTTTTTTTAAAATCCCGAATCACGTTCTTGGCAAAGTTTTCTTTCTGTCTCACTATTGGATAAAATGTTAACTATAATTACTTATGAACCTTTTTGTTAGGAGAGGGCAGAAAGGTTGTTGGATGTATGCCCAATTGGGAAATCAGCACCTCCATTTTTTTTTTTGTATTTGTTTATTACAATATGTTTTCACTCAGTCAGTGGCTTATTTTGTACAAAGCTTTTGTCAACTCAGTCTGTCTGTTTGTCTGTTTAGTACAAATTTTGTACATGTAATTTCTATATAACTAATTAAATAATTAGTGGTAATTAATTAATTTTGTTTGACATAGAAAAGGGAAATACATATTACAGTATATAGAGATATGGCTGTATGCATTTCTTACCCTAATGTGAATTTTGTTTTTTTTATTTAATATTTACTTGTTTTATCTTTAGTTTGTGTTTATAAGTATTGAAGAAAAAAAAAAGAAACAGTATTAAAATTCAATGTATCTTATAATCCAGTATTGAATTATAAAGGACTTATATTATTATTAGTTATTATCCAAAGTCATTGACTATATTATCCAGTTTTTTTTAATTTTGAAAATTAAAACCTCTTGTAATCTGTAACGGTCGTTGACATGTAGCACCAAACTGCTGGTAGACAACTAAACCGTTGTATGCGTAATATAGCTTAACCAATAAACTTGAAAAAAAACTTCATTGTGAGCAATACTAAATAAAACTTTATTTATAATATAGACAAAATCAGCTTGTGATAAATGAAATAACTGTTTTAGACTTTAATAATAATTTCGAGTTACCCGAAAGGCTAAATGGAAATGCCACAAAGATTCTTCATTTTTTTTTCCCACCTTCCTTTTTTTATTACAATGGAGCAGATGATGTAATGTTCAACTTATTCTTTAGCCAACGATTAACGATCAGGGTGTCATGTGACCAGCACAACGATCAACCGTTTTTACTTTACAAAGTTTGGTACCCATTAGGGTTGGGTGGACTCAGGGGCGTCTTCTTTATAATACCAACATTAAATTTTCTGGTCTTCACCGAGATTCGAACCTGGGACCTCGGTTCGGAAGCGAAACGCTTTAACCGTCAACCACCACGCCGCTCACAATGCAAATAGAGTGTATGTAAAAATTTGAGTGAATTGAAAATGGCGGTGCTTAGAAAGTTAAAGGAAGTATTGAAAATAAAAAAAAAATTGTTTCAACAACTTCACTGTTCTAGCAGGTCTCCGAGACTGCATCTCTCTGATTCACGAATTGGTCTACCCCCTCCTCCCTCCCCTTTCCCATTCGCCTACATATCCTAAAGTAATATCCTGAACAAGTAACTGTCCCCACAGAATGTCTTAGAGCCGTATACGTTGACCTAGATTAGGTCAAAAGTTCTTTATTTGGAGACAATGTGCGTCATTTCCTTAATTTATGCCAATCAAGAGCAGTAATTTATAATGGTGACTGGTTGAGATCATGAGGGTTTAGTGACCTTTTAATGAAAGGAAGAAAAAGGGCCATGGATACGTATTTGTGAATTTATTGTAACTATTAATTCGTCTTGTCACTACGGTGCTTCATGGAGCAATTAAAACGTCGAAACCAAATTGAATAATGTGAAGTGAACAAGATCGTTGAACTAAGAAATAAAAATAAACTCTCTCTCTCTCTCTCTCTCTCTCTCTCTCTCTCTCTCTCTCTCTCTCTCTTATATCATCATCATCATATGTATCACCCTTTATCATGTGTAGCCCATGTAATCCGAAGTAAAGAATGCCATCAAATGGATCATGGATAAATGCAATCTTATACAGTACTTGCAACCAAATATAACACCTGTCATTGTAGTCGCTTTTTTTGTTTTTGCAACACAATGATCAAAGCAATGAAGTGCTTAAAAGAAATGTCTGTCATAGTCGATAATGAAGAAATGGAAAAGTTAGAAAATGTGATGAAGTAAATACGTTTTTGATCATCTAGATGCAATGAACAGGGGCAGTGAGAAGAAGCAGTGAAAATGGGGCATTGAAAAAATGGCAGTTAAAAGGGGCACTGAAAAGGGGCAGTGAAAAGGGACATTGAAAAAGGGGCAATTAAAAGGGGCAGTAGAAAGGGGCAGTGAAAAGGGTTAAGAGAATTCCATTTTTCTATTGGGCTCAGTGCTCTCTTTCTGTCTTTCTTTCCCTATCTTTCTGAGTCTCTCTTGGATTAGCATTGAATCTACCAAACAAGAAATACCTGTTATATGAAATTAATGGAGTAGCTTTATTATTTCGTAATAAAATGTATCGATAGATAGACAGACAGGTAGACAGACAAAACAGACAGAAAGACTGCCATGTTGGCAGGCAGGCAGACCAAAGGACGGACAGACGACAAAGAGACAGACAGACAAACAGAATAACAGACAAACAAAAAGAACGACAGACAGACAGATAGATAGACAGACAGACAGATAGATAGATAGATAGATAGATAGATAGACAGACAGACAGACAGACAGACAGACAGACAGACAGACAGACAGACAGACAGACAGACAGACAGACAGACAGACAGATAGATAGATAGATAGATAGATAGATAGATAGATAGATAGATGTGGATGGATGCGGATGGATGGATGGATGTGGATGGATGGATGGATGGATGTGGATGGATGGATGGATGGATGGATGGATGGATGGAAAGAAAAGCTGAGGTAAAAAGGGTGACGACAAAGGAAAATAAAGAGGCGTGTCGGCCCTACACGGATGTGAAATTACGGACAGTCCAATAGTATATGTGTGTGTAGGTATGTCTACGCATGTATGTGCTAAAAGGTAAACCAGTATAAGCAAACATATTCAAGTTAGCCTAGTGAACAGTTGACACCTGGCATTGTACATACAGTTGGGGAAAGACTTAACATGTACTACCTGCTCACGCATCATTGGGGTAATAGGAACTATACATTCTTTGGATCAAAGTATTTAGTGCTTAGAAATAATTGCTTCTTAGGAATTGATTGAAACTTCTTTTTTTTTTAATTGATTGTTTACTCATTGACTTATTTTTGTAGAGGTCGTTTTATTATTATATTTTGGTATACCTGTACAGATATCTTAAGTTGTAAAAAAAAAACAGAAAGACTGACAGGTTGGCGGGCAGGCAGACGGAAGGAAGACAAACAGAACGACATACAAACAGAATGACAGACAAACAGAAGAACAGACAGACAAAAAAAAGATGTATGCTATAGTAATCCTAGTATTGCCAAATCTCATATTGCAATATACATTCTATAATAAAACACCTAATTTAAACAAAACAATGGAATCGGATAACGGATTACACTATGTAATCTTCATCCATTATAGAGTAAAATGATCTTTGCAACTGTCACAGCTTTGAATCTATGACCGATTTAAGGGGCAATAACTTGTAATAGAGTTTATAAACGGTTCTTTTTTGACTGCTAACAGTAACAATAAAAATGTCCTTTTTTTCTTTAAAGAAAAACAATACCTCCTGTATACAACTAATAGCGTGATTATTTGGCTCTTAATAAGTAATGAATGTTAGATTTAGAAACAAGATTGTTACCCCGCCACATTTCCCCTTCCCCCGAGAGACAACGCTGTCTTCAATTATATTTGGAAATGTCAACACGTTCTTTTGTCTTCAATTCGACATTTGTTGTCTATTGCAGGGTCAAGACAGATTCCTACAGATTGTTATGTTGGCTTACAGTTGGTCACCGTGCCCCCTAACCAACAAAACGGTAAGTACACTTTACTCTCTTAGACATATATATATATATATATATACACATAAACACACACACAAAATCTGTACATACGATTACATGCATAATTTAATAATTGCTTCTGTCTCAAGATTTTTTTTGTTTGTTTAAATTAGTCCGCGTAGTAAATGTAGGCTTACGTCTAAGCGCTTAGACTAGTGTTTTTGTTATGAGTAATGCCTACATGTAAATGTATGACACTTATTTGCATATCTGGAGTTACATTGGTTAAAATTTAATGAAAAAAAAAAAGTGTATATGCTTTGCCTTTTTTAACGGCCTGTCTGTCTGTTGTGTTCGTCACGTTAAGAAGTCTAAAACTAAAACACGAGTGAACAACGAAGTACACTGTGCTCATGTTAGATGCAACGTCAACTTTTGGTCTTCTAGTTAAACACTTGATTAAAATTTAGTTATTGAAACATTTGTTTAAAACAATAACATAATAAAATATTGTAAAGCAAAATGTAAACATAGGTAAAAGAAATAATCACTAAATGTCATCAATGAAATACAATCAAACAGCTATGTCCCTTGTAATATTAAAAGTTTTGATATTTGTGAAAGACAATCCTCTTGACACCAATGATTTTTTTAAACAAAAGTTTTGGAAAAGTGTGGCTTAAATCGAATGAGATAAAAAGGATCCTTTAGAACAGGTTGCTTGCTAGATACAAAGATGGCCCTCTTGATCTTTCGGGCTGTCGTGTCTATGGTCCTAAATTGGAACCTTGACAGTCTTCTGTTCTGTTTGGCTATGTCGTATTTGGAGGAAAGTCCGAACCAAAAATCTCTAGAAATATTTCAGAAGGTCCTCTCAATGGGGTGAGACCTCTTGACAATAAAAAAAAAAGGGATATTAAAACTTTTTGAAGGAGGCATTTCAAAACGTCTCCGCTAACGTGATTCCTCTCTATTTTTTAATGTTAGAACTGTACATGGTTGTGATGACAACTTTTGTGTGATAGATCTACGGCAAGACGTCTTGCTTAACACGATGATATTAAGACGATGTTTGTCATCAAGAAATCCGAACGACAGTGTGCAAACCCCACGACCAGACAGCCATTCAGACGATATTCTATTGCGTGCACTAAAGTATATCTTTATGTAACTCGAATTTTCTCACATACTAGTAACTAGTATTGGCCACTGCTGCCTCCTTCTTTATTAGACCTATTTGAGCTGCGACTTTCTTAAGCTCAGAACGGAGGAAAATGCTTGGATCCAGGGCTACACTGGGTCAACTTACAACACTCCCCTAGACCCTGGTTGGAGGGACGATCTGCTGCCTTTCCAGAAAGACTTAATTAATGTCAGGTACCCATTAGAGCTGGGTCAGAGATGCCCTAAGGGTCCTGAAATTACAAATCACTTTCCTCACCAGCATTCGAACCCAGAACCCTCAAATTCAGAATCCAAGCGCTTTATTACTACTCAGCCACCGCGCCTCGAATTATATCTTTAAGTTTTTGTTTTTTTTTTTTCAATTTCCTACTAAAAAACATTCCCCAAGGCTAAAGGAGGCGTGAACGAAATTCTCATTTGGAAGGGGGGGGGGATAAGAGGCTTCACCTGCAAACGTTTGAGAAATAGGGCCTACTGCTTTACATCATGTTAACACCTGCAAAACACTAATGCTTTAGTTGTCTTGTCCTACAGATGTGATCAGTTCACCTCCAACACAAGGAAGCAAGTCACCGTATATCTCCATTCTACCCAGAAACAAAGATGGCATTGTCAGCAAAATGAGTTGCTCAGAAAGTATGGACTCTAGCAGTAGTCAGCCGATGGACAGCAAAGAAAGCAACATTTCCCTTAGTCAGGGAGTTCCCAGTAAGTTTTACTCTAAGTCCAAAAATTAAAACGTTCCTAGAAATACACTGAAGTCTTGCAGAGACAACTTAAAAGAGTTTATTTTGGATGGCTTTTAGATGACATGGCTAGTTATCATGGCTTCCAGAGAATAATTTTACTACTTCAGTGAGAGTTACTGTTGCTGTTTTGTTTTTTTTAACTTTGTATTACACAAGAGTGATTTTGTTCAAATTATTCTTAGAAGCAATGTATAACCTAGGTATAAAAAAAAAGTATTATGTTAACTTATTTATGTCTTTGTTTTTCTCCAGCGAGTATGCTAAGCCCTGCACCTTCAGAGAGATGTACCTCAGACAGTGGTAATAAAGAATTTTTTTTAATTCTATTTCTTTTTAGATGAGCAATAATTATTGCTTGATTCACTGCACACACAATTAAAGTCTAGGCTCTACCTAAAATATAATTTCAGAAACATTTTTAATTGGGCTAAAACAATTTTTTTTATTAGTTGACCATTCATTGCAATCTGTTCAATGAGAAAAGATACTTAATTCTCTTGAGAAGCTAGGGTGTCTACTGTCCTAAGTAGGCCTAAACAAAAAAATGAGGAAAATTAATTCTCTTACAAAAATGAGTAGTTTGAAACAATAAAAGTTTTCCTATGCATATTTATTTTATTTAATTCTTTTATCCTCTAAATTTACAACATGTTTATAAAAAAATTTTCTTAATTAGAATTACCACCTGTATTTTTATTAATTATATAATAAAAACGGACGTAATTATCTTCTTTTTTTGAAGTAACTTCTGTAATATATAAGATAACTGAGTTTGTTCAAAGAAACTAATTTTTTTAATCGAAATATTTGAAATAGAGCCATCATGTTAAAAAATGTAAGAAGAATTTTAAAAAAAGATATTTATTCAAATCACATAAATAGTCTTTATTCATTCAATTCATGTTTTAATGTATACAAATTGCTACTTCAAGCTATGTTAAAATGATCACAAAATGTAGAAAGATTACAAAAGGTAGCTCACTTTCTTTCTTCCCAAAGAACCAATTCAGTACATCGCATCTATTAACATATTGTTTTTGGTTCATGGACTTAAACAAACCTGCTATAGGTACTGCATTTGTAAAAATATATTTATGATTATAATAATATAAATTAATACTACTATTAATTATTATTTTCTTTTCAGAAAATGGATCTCCACAACACAACAGTGACCCAGAAATGGAAGCAGAGTTTGACCCAGAACATCCAACAGATGATGGAGGTATTGTGGTTATAAAAGCATTAAGGGGAGATTATAATGACAAATGTTTATAAATTAATAACTACAATAATAATACAATTTTGATATATATTACTTTAAAAAAAAAGTAATACTTTAAAATGCCACAGTTATGTTCCATAGTAATGCTTTTCTGATATTTTTCAATTAATGACCATTTCATTTTATTCGCTGTAAACTAATCAAGCAAATTTAATCCTCCATGTTCTTTAAGAAAGTTATGTTGGGTTAACTGTTGACGTTATTAAATGTGGCTGCCACATACAATGTAGTCTTATATTAACCTTACATCAACTGTCTGGTAAAACGTTTCAACACATTATCTCTTTACACCCATTCTCTGATCAAGTTGAAACTTTGAACAATTATTCCAGTTAGTGAAGACAATACATGAATCAGTAAAATAAATTACCCAATTAGTCAATTAATTACTGGTAAAGTAACTAATTATATTGTTAAATACCAACGAAGTAAATGAATTCTTCAGTATTCACAGTTATGACAAAATATGTAGGGTTTTGTTCTCTTAGATAATAGTGCACATTATTTCTTCCACACTGGGATCAAGCTGAAATTTTATATAATTATTTATTGTACCTAACACAACATGAATCAATTAAAAAATTAACCAATTATTAATTGGTAATTAATTATTTTGTTTTATATTTTTTTAAAAAAGAAATAACTTCTACATTATTGAGAGAGATAAGTTGAAATTGTTGAGTTCTTTCCCTTAGATAAGCTTTTTTAAAATGTATTTTACTACTTTACTCTGTTTAGATATTTATTAAGCATACTGGGGTATATTAAAAAAAAGCATGTTACATATTGTAGCTAGAGCTTGACTTGGGCAAGGCTGATCAGACCTTAGTTCCAACTTAAGGGTTTATTTGTAAGTCAAAGAATGCATCATTGTAGATTCATTATCTTAATATATGTTCAATTTTTATTTATTATAAAAATGTACATACATAGGCAGCATCAAACCATTTGCAAATGAATTTCTTTTTTGTATAGGTTTTTATATTTTATTCCAAAACCATTAAATTTGTTTAACCATTTAAAAAATTGACTTTTAGTTCATTTTAATTGATTTCTATTTGTATGCTTTATACAAATATTTCTAATTTTTCGACAGTTTGTCGCTTGTTATGGGAATTCATTTACCAATTGCTTCTGGATGGGGAAAAATATTCCAAATTTGTCTTGTGGGAGTCAGAGAAGGACCTAACCTTCCGAATCAACAATCCTAATGAGTTAGCAGAGTTCTGGGGCAAACAGAAGAATAGGACAAATATGACCTATGAGAAACTCTCCAGAGCTTTAAGGTAAGACCTTAAAAATGGTTGAGGATTGTCCATCATTATAGTGTACAAAATATATGTTTGATAACAATCTACAATTGAACATATGAAAGAATTAGTTAGCCTAAGACAAGACCATATGTTTTGTAGAAGCCAGAATTCAGTCTTAACTAATATTTCTATGTTGTGATGAGGTTCCAAATGCACTTTTAAGAAAACTCCAGTCTCCAGCCTAAATTTACTGATAACTATATCCTTGAAACTCTGACACTCAGGCTTTATTCCATGAGGAGCAACCAAGAGCTATATAGCGTTTCTCAACCCTGGATCTCATACTCCTTGAAGGAGCTCTTAGGGTTATCATTATATTGCTTGTGTTGACCCTCCTAACACACAAAAGTCGTTTGGAGATTTTCAGACATATGTCTATGTCACGGATGAATGTGTGTATGTATGTATAATCTATTTTTACAATCTGCGCGAATGACCGGAAGTGTGTTTTGTTGTCAGACAGAGACCAGCTTGTGTGATATGCAGTAAAGCTGATTAAAGTTTATGTGTTTGATCTAGTGGTTTCATTGTTTTATTTCGTTAACTAGAACTGAACAAGGGACACCTAGACGTATCGAGACCTAAGGTAGATTCTATCGAGTTATAAGTAGAAATAGAATAGGAAAGCTGTGACAGTCTACATGTCCCGCCCAACCTGATTGGGACTTTTTTGTTGTTGATACTGTTCACCCCTGACATCTGTAAGATTTGAACATCTGGTATGTGGTGAAACCAATTCACCTGATGAATTTTTCTTAGACAGTAGACAGTGTAGGTGAAAAGAGTTTACAATAGCTTTTTGATGTGGTGGTAATATAAGGTCTAGGACTCTGAAAAATATAAGAGTGAAGGGAGCTAGACTACAGTCGACAATAACTTATTGTTGAAAAATAAATTTTAATTATCTTACCATATTTTGTACATCCCTATATGTGATCCCTTAAAAAATATCCTGTTGGTGGAGTATTATTGTAATTTTAATTCAAACTACCATGTGAAATTGAGGAGACTCATGGAAACTTTATGTTCAAATTATATGCTTACCAACCAAAGCATTTCATTATGTGCTGATGGGTAGAGAAAAGATTACATAGCGATCTATGTAAAAACTACACATTTTTCTCACATTGAATATTACTTTTCCACATTAATAGAAGATCTACAGTTTATTAAACTTGTTTTATATGCTTGCATTTTATTATTCCCTATATTTTGACTGTATTTTACAGATATTACTATAAGATGGACATAATTAAAAAAGTACCAGGAAAAAGACTCACATACCAGTAAGCTTTTTTGATGTTACTTTTTAGCTTGGTTAACAATAGTATACAAATAAGTTCAAATCTTCCATGTGATAAATACAAATAAAAATAATTTAATTTTTTTTTGTTGATTACTAGATTCCTACAGCATCCTAAAAAAATTCGAAAAGGTCAGCGTGGAGCAAGACCTCATTGCAACAGGATACCAGTGAATGGTGAAATACAGTCTTCAGAGCCTATTCCAATAGCATTAAGACCATCTTCAGCGTTGTCTGGAACAAAATCTCCACCAATCTCTAGTGGAGTAAATGCTGATAACTGTAGCCAAAGATCTTTTCAAATCTCCTCAGAGTACAAGACTTCTGAGAGCCCAAGTAACATAAACTGCATTTTGCCACCTGTAAATGTTCATGAAAGCACAGATTATGAAAATCTAGAAAACAAAATGGCAGCCAGGCAGGAAGTGGAAAACTATCCTCAAAATTCATTACTAGTTGTGCAGAAAATATCAGAAGAAATAGAATGCGACAATGCAGGGGAGAAAAATCTAAACAAATACAATAGGAGTGATGTTTCCACACCACCTTATGGTACTGACATCAATTTGCAGGCTAATGGTATAATTTTATCACAAAGCTTATCTTATGCTTCTTCATTTTCATGTGTAAGTAGGCCATCACAGACTTTAACCAACATGGATGAGCCTTCAGTCCTATACGACCGCTTACCACTGCCTCAGCACACTATAGTTCAGCGTTCAACATCTCTGTCCCCAAAACGTTTATCTCCAGAAGCAGCATCGCACTTTTGTACATCTCTGCATGGTCCAAAAGAAGCGCACTATAGGCAGCAAACGGCTTACCCTTATGTACAGCTTCACCTGCCACAGCATCAGTATGGCTCCTCTCATAGCCACCATTACTATCCCTTCCAAGACAGCCACTCACATTCATATCAACCCATTTCAAATATGTACCAGCCTGAGTTTCCTAGAGAAGTAGCAACGCCTCAGGAGGCTCATCTTTCTGTTAAGTATGAAACATGTGATGAACAGCCTGAAGATCTTTCAATAAAACCGATAGCCAGAAAAATGCTACAGCAGAAAACCTGTGGATGATTCGTAACTCTATGTTGATGTGGAAAAGACATGAAAAATTGCTCAGAGACATTTATTGTTAATAAAGAAAAACTGTGATGCCCTTTCTTTTTTTAAAAACAAAAAGCAAAAAAAAAAAAAGAAAGGATTTCTTCTGACTTTCAAACTGTCACATTGAAATCAGTCTTTCACCCAACAGTTTAGAAGTATATTAAAGCTACATTTTTAAACAATAGCACTGCACACAAAAAATGTAACAGCCATTTAGGTGAATTAATATCAAATCTATGACAATAGTAAATCAAATATATATTAATTTGGGGGGCGCGGTGGCTGAGAGGATTAAGCGCTTGGTTTCTGAACCTGAAGTCTTGGGTTTGAATATTGGTGAAGACTAGGATTTAGAATTTCAGGATTTTTAAGGTGCCCGTGTCCACCCAACTCTATTGGGTACCTGACTTTAGTTGGGGAAAGTAAAGGCGGATGTCGTAGTTCTGGCCACATCCTGCTCTTTAACCATACAGATACATCATCGGCCCCAAATATCGCAAAGTCTGAAAGGGGAAACTACTTTTTTTTACTATTAAATCTATGACAATAGTAAATCAAATATTTATGAATTGGACACTAATGAATAACATAAGATATTACTAGATGTGTAATATCACATGGTAAGATTCTTTCAAAGACTTCAAATTTTTACAATTCTTTAGTTCCTAAAATATTAATCAAACATAGATTGTTGTATGACAAAAGCAAAAAAAATAAAAAAATGTCAACAAATTAAAAAGTTTAATTGAAAAGAAAAAAATATATATCTGAGTTAAACATAAATATAACTTTTAAATTTAAATATATATATATATACATTAAGCCACTAAACACTGAAAATGATTGCAGTTAAAGAAAAAATTCATAGTTGGATGGCTGCTGGTAATGTGGTATATGCTTGCGTCTGTGATCTGGATGGTTTCAGATTTGAACAGTACTCAGCCATCCCCTGAATTCCAGCAGGAAGTTCGGTCTTCTTCTAGCCAGCTTTTTGCTGCTGAGCTGTGAGCTCTTTTAAAGTTGGGTCAGAATGTAATCATCTTCATTTTTGAAGAACTGACAAGTAAAATCTTTAACTTTTAAAATGAGATAATCTATGCATCTTGGCAAGTTGAGGAAACCATGGCAAATTATTTTTTTTATCATTTATTGGTACCATGTAAAATGAAAGGCAGTATCATTCTCTTACCAAAGAATATTGTTCTGTCAGCTGGTGTTTATGTGCTTGTCCAGTGCTTATTCATACATGTGTGTGAAAAAACTAACTTTTTTGTGTCAATTGTCATGGTTCTTCAAAGTGGGATCACTGTACTTAACTTTAAAACTATCTGCTTATCTATTTTGTATCAGTTAAATCATCGTGTGTGTAAATGTGTTTGTATTGAATCTCCGCTAGAGAAATCTAACAGCAGTTGATGATCTCATGATCCTTTAATCAACTCCTGAATGTGCCATTAGAATGTATTCCTACTCTGCAAAAAGTTTGTAAATACATATTTTCATATTTTATATACAACACATCAAACAGCTGTGATTAATTATTATACTAGTGAAATTGTGCGGACACATTTATATATTTTTTTTAAATATAAAGCATAACAAATTTAATCCTTGGAGTTGGAACTATAAACAATGATAATTTTGTTCATGACCATCGACCAATGTTAGCGAAATCTATGTAATTACAAACTGTATCTTTTATTTGTCTATGATCTTAGGTAGCCATAAATCATTTGAGCATTTCTTTTAGTAAATTGTATCTTTAACACAAATACATTTTAATGTTGCCTTTTAATTTTTAAAGTTGAAAACTTAAATATTTGCCTTTCAATTGAGACAGTAGGCAGCTTTTGAAACATTCCATTGATTTTTTTTCCCCCCATGGCCAAAGTAACTTATTCAACAAATTTAACAATTTTTTTCTAAGAACAATGTCTAAAGCAAACTTTCAATTCTAATATTGCATTTGTCATATAGTAAAAAAATAAATGGGCATTTTTTGTTGGTGTTGTCAATACGCAACCCATCACACCCCTTTTTTTTTTCAAAAGTGAACTATCTCCTTCTTATTAAGTTACACAAAACTTTTGTAAAAGATGGCCATTACTGAAGATGTATTTTAATATAAAGTCTCTATTCATTTTAAAAAATCATTTTCATAATATTAACACATTTTTTCTCCATTGACCAATACAATTTGCCTATTGTAATTAAAAAAAAAAAGGTGTCAGTTTAACAAGCTTAGTGGTTAAAACAGGAACAGAATATCTCTTAATTTGTATGAAGACACCTGCTCATACATACATACATAGGATGGCTGCCTGGTCATGCGGTTTGCGCTGGACTGTCGTTCAGATTTATCGATGGTCCAGGGTTCAAATCCTGCCCGCTCCTATCCCCCGTTGTCCTGCAGGAGGTTTGGACTAGGAAGTAATTATCTTCAACTCTGAAGGAACATCCAAAACATATAAAACATTTTACATACCAATGTTTTAGCTAAAATATTTATATGGAAGAGGATAGGTACTTATCCAGCTATTAATCCTTATGTTTTGCTAGTAAAAATAGTTTTTAATTGTTCAAAGTGATCGTAGCCTAAGTAAAGTGACATTGATACATTAACAAATGCAGTCAATAGATGAAAAATTAAGAAATACCATCCCACCAGTTGCTCAGATGTATTTCATCAAAGTGTTAGCATTAATACCTTACTATTTTGTTATAAAAATTATTAAAGCAATGGTAACTTATATACAAGTGTTTTGAAATATATCTGTAATAATTAAATATAATTATCAACCACTCCTGCCAAAAAAAAAATATTTTTTATTTATTGAGACTTATTTTCTGAAAATGAACTTGATAAATAGTATTTTATTTGGAGTTTTTGTATCTTTTTCATTTCAAAAAGTATAATAAACATCCTCCCCTAATTAATAGTGCACATTTTAAAATTTCACTTTGTTTTGTTGTCTAACTTTGTGCCTACAATGGAATGTAGAAACAGAATTCTATTTATCTAACTACACTGTCTTGTACATGGACGAGCACACTAGCAATGTAAAGTTTATGTAAATAAAATATGTACAATACAATGTGTCCTCATTGTACTTGAAATAAAACATTTATCAAGCCTATTTGCTTGATAGTTGTTTTTTTAATTGTAGTTTGAACTTCTAGTGAATGACAGGAGTCTTTAAAACAGGTTCTATTTGTTATTATTGAACAGTCTACAAAAAGATGTTTAGTCACTGTTCAAAATTCACCTTTTTTTGTGCAATTCCCAAGCTTCAACCAGCCTTAAACCAAAGGTAAAATTTTGTATTTTAATGGCTGCTGATATGTTGAAAGAGATTTTCATTCAAAATTATTTATATGTATTTTTTGTCTTGTGCATAGATAGACTGATCTCTGAGATAGTTTCGTGAATATGATGGCTCTTTTCTATGTAAGGCCTTGATGCTTAAAAGCATGTTAGTAGTACAGGCAACCTTGAATTTAGTTGTTTTTTTTTACAAAACTATTTTTTTTTGCATCATGTCTATTTTTATTATGTGCCATTCTTTTATGTAAATATATAAAACAGATATATATTAAAATTCTGTATGTTTTTAATCATTTTGTACATACTAATTTGAAGTTTGTTGTTTCAAAATAAATAGTTTGTTATTAAACTGTCAACAATGAAGATTTTGTACATGTCAAAGCAACACTGTAGGTGGTGATGAGTTATTAACCTTTGTTCCAGCTCAACAATAAATTAATGTAGCCAGAATTAGGACATTAAAATGATTGTTTCTCTAAACTTTGTCCACTTCTAGTGTTTACATATAAGAAAAAAAAAAGGACTCAAGTCCCATAGTAATAAGCACACAAAAATACATTAGTAAACCCATTAAGCGTTTTTGTGATTGAAGAATAACAAGCAAAATATAAAAAAAAAAAAAAACCTTGTATACTGGAAAGAACTGCACAACTGCTGTCATTTCTCTCAAAACTGCATGATTTTTATCCCCTTTCCCTATATTTAACAGCATACTGAGAAAGATGACTAGTATACTTTGTGACATTTCCGAATGGTCAATTAATCCTTTAGGGTACTGTTTAGATTTCTAAGCTTTAAAACACATTTGTTAAAGATTTATTAAATCATCAAAAGACACCATACTTGGTTGAATTCATGAAATGATGAGAAGAAAATAATCTGATATTCACCATATACTGGTAACCCCTCACCCATAACTAATTTCTATAAGGATGAAACTTCACAGACTTAGGCACAGAACAGATGTTTCATGGTGGAAGGTCATGGTTTACCTTTATAATCAAAACCAATGACTTCAGTTATTATAATATAATATAATATACATATATATATATATATAAATAACAACAGGAAAACAACACTTTGAATAAACCAGCCTTTTAATTACATAACAATAACTTTCTGTTTATGAATCTGACAACAAAAAGATGGAAAAAAAAATAAAACATTCATGAATAACTTAGCTGGTCAGATATGAGATATTTATGCAACAAATTCTAATCAGTCCTGACTATGAACAAAGAGTCTTTACTGTAAGATGACAAAAAAGTTGAAGAAACTAAGATGGAGGGGGAGGTGGAGGGGGTGGTGCAACAGGGGCGATGGCACCAGAAATGGGAGGAGGAGGAGGTATAGGAGGAGGAGGCGGAGCCATTCCCATGCTTGGAGGAGGAGCAGGAGGCCGAAGAGGAGGGGGTGGAGCCATACCAGGAGGAGCCATTCCTGGAGGTGCCATACCTGAAGGTGGACCCATACCTGGAGGTGGGGCCATACCATGAGGCGGAGCCATGCCTGGAGGTGGGGCCATACCATGAGGTGGAGCCATGCCTGGAGGTGGGGCCATGCCTGGAGGTGGAGCCATGCCTGGAGGTGGAGCAATACCTGGTGGTGGCATTGGTGGGGCCTGCATACCCGGGGGAGGTGGCATACCAACAGGGGGTCCTGGTGGAGGTGGAAATCGACTGCCAAAAGGCATCATTCCTCCTGGGGGTGGCATGGGGGGAGGAGGTAATCGTGGTGGTGGTGGAGGTCCTCCAGTAATTTGTGGAACAACAGAAGGAGGCTGCAAAGGTTTCGGGCTTGATGGTCTTGGACCCTTTGGATCAACCTTGAATGCGAACTGAAGAAAGAACTGAAAAAAAAAAATGGAATGATAAGTTAATAACATTTTGTTTAGTTTAAGTTTCACAAACAGAAAATTTAGTAAAGCAGTTCACAGGCATCTGAAAACACTATTTTTGGGTTGATGTGACTAAAATACCCGTACCACTGGCATTAACACTTTTTCAAAAACAAAATTTCCTGTGCATCAATATTGTCATTATCCAGGTGGAGAGACTATTAGAGTAAACCCTGACAATAAGAAAGGTTAATAAAAAAAAACAACAACAAATAAATTTATCGGGTTTCGTCTTAAACAGGATTACATAAAGATAAAAATACATTGTTCAGGCTTGCAACAAAGCCCAGCCATCAATGATTTAAAATTATATAAATAAAAGTACTAATGTAGTTTTTAGTTGTTTTTTTTGGTTTCTTAAACTTATTAAAAAAAAATTTTCTTCAATATTTTATGTGATCTATTGAACTTTTTTTTTTTTTGCATATTCATTCCCTTGAAATAAAATCCAAATAAAATTTGTTTAATGTTGTATCAGTTTTATTAACTTCATCTCCATGCATGTTTTGGTTCTTCTTGGAAATGTTCATTAAGTCAATCAACACTGAGCAAGCTAACACAGTGACGCCCAACCTCCTTCAGCCCACAGGCCAGATAAATTCCCCACACTCTTGTCGCGGGACACATCATTGCGAAAATGGAAATGCAATAGGAGCAGATGACACTTTGATTAGAAACAAGTTGTTTCCAACATTATTTCTATGCAACTAGTTGGATGTTTGAAGTTGTTTTACCGAAACCAATGCAAATACTTCAATAAAAACAGTCATACTTGATGTATTTTGTACAAAAGTAAAAATCTGTGCACTTTTTTTTTTACAGTGTTCACTCAAAGCCAATTTTTTGTTAGCAATCCAATTTCATCAACACTCCAATGTTGACCAGCAAGCTACCACTCACACTTCTACCAAAAGAAGTCAAACTAAATATGGCAAGGACACTGTTCAGATATTTTTTTTATCATGTATTTTACATTCTCATTTATTGTATTCTGATGGGCCGGATAGACCTGCAGCGTGGGCCAGATGTGCCCCGCAGGCCATATTTTGGGCATCACCGAGCTGAAGAATGGAAAGTGGACCTTGAAAATCAAAATGAAGGCAAGGGCAGACTAATGATTAATAACTTAAATATGAAACTTTCTTATTAAATAAATAAAACCCAAGTTATGATATTTACATAAGCAAAAAAAAATCACGTTCTTCACCTGTTTTGTTTCCTTGTTCCAGTGAGTCCAAAGTTTACGAGGATCTTTGTCTACCTCTCGACTTGGCACCTGGTAACAGACATGTTGAATAATTGTAGCATTGTAGCGAGTAGGTTTATGCTTATTTTAGGCTTTCAAAATTAACAATGAATTTGGTAAGAGACAAGAAAAGTTTTCATGTAATGGAAATGACCTGGGTGTTTGGTGGCAGAGTGGTTAAGTTCTTGGATTCCAGAGGGATCCCAGACTTGAATCTCAGTGTAGTGTGTGTTACAAACCATGTTTGTTTACTGTAATGGTAAGGCTAAATTTAAAGAGTCTTACTCTACCTCAGGTATTGAAAGGATGACCATGGCTAGCATGAGATGGTGAGGTCCTGGTCAACAGGTTTATGTGAATGTGTGTAAGGGTATATAAGATGGGTAAGGTTTGAAGTTGACTGGGCTCTGAGAGAGACTCTGAGATTGGAGTTGGTAAGAGTTAGTCAAGAGTTATTAGAGTAGGACAGTTTTTCCTATAGGAGATAGTCAGTGTTGGACCATGTAATTAACTATTTAGGTTTGCATAGATTTGTGAGCCATATGACGTCTAATGTTAAATAGTTCAATAAACTTTTTATTAACTATCTAAGTGAGTTGAGTCTCCTTGGAGAGTGTGCTACTTCTCCACTGTTAGATGTTCCTGTTGTCAAAAGACTGAACTAGGGCTTGGAGTTGCTCACAAGCGATCCAACCCCTTAGATAATGACCTTCACAACCACCCAGATCAACCCTTATATATAGGCGGTTTGTGAATATCTGGGATTTTGTGAGTTAAAGGCGCCCCTGAGTCCACCCAACTCTAATGGGTACCTGACATTAGTTGGGGAAAGTAAAGCGTTTGGTCATTGTGCTGACCACAGAACACCATAGTTAACTGTCAGTCATAGAAACAGATAACCTTTACATCTTCTGTCCCATAGATCGCAAGGTCTGAAAGGGTACTTTACCTTTTTACTACTTTAATGAAAATGGCGTAGTGATATGGTGAACGTATAGCAGTCAAAGAAGTGACTTGGTTAGACATGGAGCTGCAATACTTTTAAGATTTTAAGGCTTCCCAAGACTACAAGAGCTAAGGAATGTATTATAATTATTGCACTGATTTTATAATCAAGCAGCAAATGATTCTACTAACAGGAGATTAAAAGATTTAAACAATTTACCTTGAAAGCAATAGTCTCATATGGTTCTGCTGCAAACAAAAGATATTGCCATTTTCTATCTGGTGGTTCAATGCGTTGTTCATATGCAGCCATGAACCTGTAGCGAGGTTGGATGGACTCAACTATTTCAGGATAATCAATCTAAATGTAGACACAAATTTATTTAAAAATCAATATAGAATCAACAACATAAACTTTAAATAAGCATAAAATGTTTATTAACAGAACAATTTACATTAACACAATGTTGACAGAGACTATGATGCGTTGTCCATGATCGATGATAAATATAAATATAAAAAAGTGAATGCGTAAAGAGATCAATGAAAACAAAGGTGATATTAACATAGAAAATTTGATATAACAAATAAACATGTAAATGGCTCAAGCAGGCCAGCTATTTTCACATCACATTACATACAAACTCAAATTTTAATTGCCATCACAACAGTGAACTTAAATTTGACAAATCTTTCATTAAGTCAATATCTTTTGTAATCCTTTCAGCCAGGTTGATAATCTGATCCCATTCCATTGTCTTCTTATATCTGGTTTCAAAATTATTTAAATTTTTAAAACAATATATTTTGACAAGGATATTCTTTTAGAAGACTATAATTAGCTGTTGCATTTCTTAACTGAATTTGAGATTGATGTACTGGTACAAGATTGTGATTTTTAGGAAAAATGAAAATATTGTATCTATGTCTAAAAAAAATATTTGCAATGCTAAACATGCCATCAAAAGATTATGAGAATCAGTATACAAAACAATATTGAAAGTATTTTACCTGGAATAACAAAGACTGTTGCATTGATTCTGGGTCTCTTTGTTTTGTGACTGAAAGAACAGAAAAAGAACAAGAGATGCATAAATAATAATGTCTTTTATTTAGATGCAGGAAGACATTTCCTATTTTTAATATTCATATTTAAGCATATCTCACTTGTTAAATGCCTAGGTTCTGAAAACGCCATAGAAACATTTTTTTTTTAAATTCTTAAGAGCCTGAAAATACTTTTTTTTTTTATTTCCAATTAAGATTATGAGTTGTTTTTTTTTGTCAAGTTTTTTTTTCAATCATACGCTATATGCATAATGTCCTTGAGGAGAATTAGTTCTAGCTAGTAAAAATGTTTTAGAAATATTGGGAAAAGTCAGGATGGTTAAACAAAAATTTTTTTCTTTTAAATCCCTCCCAACACCTTTTTTTTTTGTTACCTTTGTATCCAGGTCGACCAATCTTGACAAACCGCCTAATGTCTACTTTAGGCCTCTCTGGTGCAGGCTGTGCTGGAGCATCCTTAGCTTCTTTAGCAGCTCGTCTTGCCCTGCAGATACATTGATTGACAATGTAATTACAACAACATATATAGGCAAATATCAATGATAAATAGCAAAATTTGACAATTTAAAAAAAAAAAAAAGTTTATTTCTTCCATGCCTATAGCATAAAATGCAAATAACAAATTTAGAGAAAAAAAAAATGTACTTACAAATTGCTCTGATGCTTCTTTCCTTGAGTGTGTGCCAGATAGCTTCCCTGGAATCATTTTTTAAAAATACAACAGAATTATTTTGTTGGAAAGTAATATGCTAAAATATATTTTAAAAACAACGTGACCCCTGAAAAATAAAATTGCTAAAGCACGAATTTGAAAATAAAAAAATACTTGAGTTAATGTGAACTGAAGTTTTCTTTTTGGGTTCTAATAACTTTACAACCATGTATAAATTAATTATTGAATAACATTAAGCCAAGCTGTGCTAATGTTTTATTTAGTTTAATAGTCATCTTAAAAAAAAGACTTTCTTTGTTTGTATTGATATATTAAAAAAATAATCTAAAAAAAAAAAACCCCACATTTTTACAATATATATAAAATCACCAGCCAATTGTTGTTTTTTTAACCCATCAACATATTTCTTTTTTGATGATCATTCACATATATATATAAATTGAAAAGAAAATGTGTTTAAATAAATTTCAAATGTATTGTAAAGCTAAGTAAAATATAAAATGCTTACTTCATTATTATGTAAAGTAAGGCAAAGTTTACACTCGTAGGAGCCAAGATGGTTTTTCATAAAGTAAGGATCCTGAAAATAGCAAAAAATGTTATGCAGACACATCAAAATAAAAAAATCTGATTGCAAAAAAAAAAAAAAAACACACACAAAAACTCAGTTTCTAGATTTTTTTGTCAAGCTCTTGTAATATTAAGTTTTAATAGCTAGGAGGAAATACATTTCCCATTTAAGCATTTCACAAAATGACTTTACTTTATTGAAGAAATTCAAAAAAGTATAAAACAAATCAATGACAGAATGGGGAAAAAATCAGTCAAACATTTGTCACGCAGCATGCATTTAAAGGAAATTAACAATAAACAGCTGCTCTTAAAACAAAAGAGTTCAGAAACAATCTTGATTAAAAAATGCATGGTAAGTATATACATAAAAAAGAGGGCAACGTGACAAAAGTCTTCATTGTACACATATTTATTTCTAAATGAACGTAGCAACAAAAGTTACTTTATTCAAATCAATAGTTTCCAGAGCCAGTTGCCGAAGTCGTTCTCTCCTATCTCTGTTACTCTCAGAAGCAGAGGCCACACCTCCAGTCCCTGTCTTCCCTCCAGCTCTATGCTGAAAGTCCATTCTAGCGATCTAAAAAACGTTTCTGTAGTAGAATATAAAAAAAAAAAAAAAATTAAAAAACAAACTTTGGCATCAATTTAATTTAAAAAAAAACTACACAGACATCAAATCATTATATATATATATTTATAAACTATTGTTCCTCCAAACTCCAAGGGTTACAACTTGTATTAATTATTTGACGACCAAGGGTGATATAGAAAGCAAACTTCACAGACTTGATGGCTCAGTAGTGCTTAAGTCTCCAATCAGCATGCACGACTAGATAAACAAATGAATATCTTCTCTTTTGAAAGAATATCTGTAATTAATATTCAGCATCATTTTCAATTTGTAGATCTTTATATTATATTTAGCTACACTAGTCACTAGAATGGATTTGGGGCCCCCACAATGAAGATTTTTAAAAAATTATCAAAATTTTGAAGGGTCAGACACTTTTTTTTTTTTTTTTTGACATTGTATTTTTAAACATTTTTACCTACAATATTTGAAATCTTATGGTTGGCAACACTGTTGTGGTTAAGAAGTGTCAGCTTTTACCAAGATCACAATATATAAATCCAGCTTACCCTAAAAAAACTCAGGAATATATTTTTTTAACTAAAATATACAGATTAAATATTTTTGTAAAAAAAGAAGGAAAATGAGATTAAATTTACAATTACTATATTTTTTACTTTGAAATATGGCTTAATTTATTAAATAAATATTATTAATAAAAGGATTTTTATTACAGCTTTTGAAAAAAAATCCTGCCCAGAGCCTTCACTTACTTAAATCTGGCCCTGATCATAGTCTCCTGAAATTAGAGTTCTTGTAAATCTAGATGTATAAGTAACTATCATACTAGATTAATTCATAAGTTCAAGTCTTTATTTAGATCAACATCATATCTATATAGTCTAATTAACCATTTCTATTTGTTTCCATGAATGTGCGACTTGAATAGAGGAATTGTAAAAACAGAATTAACAATACTAAAAACAAGCTGATCTACATCTAACCAATAGTTGAATAGCATCATTCTTTAAGTGACTCAACACAATTTTATTTTTTTCATTGTATATATTGATTTTGAACCAGATAGATACTATTAAACTTTAGCAATAGCCAAATTAAACGATATCAAATGCCTTGTAAACCATATCAGACAAAATGCATTTTAAAATGTTTTAATCATCTAATTCTTTCATTTCAGGTATTTTGTGGTCAAGCAAGAGGTGAACTACCATGTGCAAAAGAAAAGACTAATTGCCACACATGTCACAGTGATAGTTCAAAATTTAGGCAAAGTCATAGCTATAAATTGATTTAGCAATGGCAGGGGAGAGCATACTTAATATTAATAATTATTTTTGGGTGAAAAAAAAGTTATGTTACGCAAAAAAATGTTTTTTAAAATTTATACACAAAAATTCTATATTTGTCAAAATAATGTTTAATAAGCATATATATTTATACATTGCTTTAAAGTATGTTGTCTTGTCTTTTGGATAAAAAAAATTTACTGATTCTGTTTATTTTGAACATTAATCCTCTTGAGACAGAGACTTTTAGCATGTCTTGTGCCAAAACGACAGAGTACTTAGGATTTTTCTCTTACAAAAAAAATCCTAACAAATGAAACTAATCAAATTACATTTTATACACAAAACTATATATATTATTGAAGAGAAATTGGTCGTGTCGTCTTAAGAAGGTTAAAGAAAATATTGCATAAAATTACATGAACACTCAAAAATAAAATGTGTTCGATACTGTAGACAGCATTTTCTAAATAGGAAACCTTGAGTCAAAAACCCCTATAACTCTGAAAAGGTTTAATGGAAAGCAAAGAAAGTGTAATATATATATATATATACAGATTCTCCTTTCAATCCTGAAGCCTATAAAAAATTTATGTGTAGTACACAATTTAGGTTTTGCTTGGCAAGGCTAATGACGCTAATGCATCATATCAGCCTTATATATCTAGTATCAGAAGTGGCAGAAGCACCCCCATTCATGTGTATGAGGTCCAAAAAGGACGCTTTCATATCAGTGTACTTTATCTCTTAGAGTGGCTAGATTGAGTTGAAAAATGATCTTGCATATAAAACAAAACTAAATACATTTAGTGTCAAAAATTTGAAAAAAGCATTTTGCATCGTACTACCACACCAGTCACAGTATTTCTGTCTGTATTGTAATAACCATCTGTGGTGATACAAGTTTCTTTAAGTCTTTATTTGCAAAGAATTTAATAACTATGTACATAGTCATAAGCAGGATAAGGTTAACATTCAACACAAACAAATCCACTAGATGTTTTTCATTCTTATTGTTGACAACACACACTCGTGACTGCCCACCAGTGCACTAACTGTCCAGGTACACAACACTTGACTGTGTGTCACGGTTGGCCACACATGCCATATCTAGTACTAAGTATAGTAACTGTGTCACAACCAACGAAATAAATCATGCATTGAATTCATTGATAAAAATAATGTGAGATGTCCGATCATGTATAATATGGGATAAATTGAAAAGGGGATTGATCATTGTTCAATGTAATAAAGCCAGGCAGCTACTAGATTTAACTAGATCTAGCTAGAGTGATCTAGACACGAACACTAAGACAGTCTACTAAGTCTACTTTAAATACTTTTACTTTTTAAGTTTTTACTCAGAATCAGCAATCAGTGATGACACTTGACACTGACAGTCACAGTGTATCAGAATTAATCAGATTTATAAGGAAGGTAGAATCTATCAGTATCTGTAGTATCAGAAGATGATTGATCAGTGATCATCAGTCAACTCTGAGCTCTCTCTCACTCATCGACAGTAGGTGACTAGCACACACTCTCTCATGAGTGCCACTGTATCAGAATCAGTGATACTAATCAGTTATCAGTAAAAATCAGTATCACAAAACTGACACACTACACAGTGACAAGTCTGACTCGTACTCAAATGAGTCTTACTAGATCTACTTAGATTCTAGTCTTAGTGAGTCTTAGTCTCACAGTCACAGACACTGAGACAGTCACAGTCACATCACTCATCACAGTTCACAGTGAAACTCTGTCAGTGTCTTGATAATCTAGATAAAATCATAGACTTCTAAATTAAATTTTAAAAATTAACATGCAGAATACGAAAATAAATTTCTCTTTATTTATTAACCAACCAATAAACAAAAAATTGATTAATAGATAGGCTTTAGATCTATTAATGCAAAGAAAACGGTGTCAACATCGTTTTAGATGACGAATAACGCCATGTTGGTAAATATTCTATTTCCGCTTTTCACGATGAGGTGAGACTAAATAACGAAAAGCCAGGTCGTCACTTTTTAAGTTTTCAACCAGGAATCTGAAATATGCATGTCTAGATTTCCTTCTAACACTTACTCTTATATTCCTAACTACTTCAAACTTCAGCAGAAGGGGGACGTCAGGGCTCCATTTGTGTTTTTTATACATAAATAATGGCCAAATCGTTAAAATGTCTGTCTTTTACTCTGTTGTTTTAATAATGTTTATTGCAATTAATCCATAAATCGAATTCAATGTTTCATATGTTCTGGTTTAAACACAAAAACTGTCATGAATTGAAAGTATTTGTCATTTTTTTTTTGAACGTATACATAAGTGTGTTCTTAAATTCACGACTGTTAAAAAAAAGTATATTGCTAAGATCTCCTGAAGATCTGTATTGTCTTTTTGAATTCAAATTTTTAAATTACATTCTCAGGCATAAGTCTAACGTTGAAAAAGCGTTTTCGCTGATCAAGTAATTGCGTAAAAAAGAAAAAAAAGATATAAGAGAGAAATAGACTATATTCAGTGAGAGGCATTGAATATTCTCACAAAGGAAAGGAAATAAGCCAGAAATCCCACACGTATATTTGAGCGAATGATCAGCTACTGCAAAAAAATTAATATATATATAGGGCCTAATAATACAGAGACATCTAAATCTTGTCTAATATATAGATGATAAGATGTAGAGATGTATTGTGCAATGGAGGTCTATAATTTTTAATTGTCTTTTTCATGCTTTTGTATTCGATTGTTTTTTACCTTCACTTCCTCCTAACTACCGGTAAAACAATATGGCGTCAACAACACAGACAGAAAATTTGTCGAAAAATAAAACTAAATAACTTAACCTTTGTTGTTCTTTTACTGTAATAGTTGTTATTTCTTTAATTTAAATTCTCCTAACATTAATAAAGATCTAGACTTACTAGGTCTAGTCAGTAAGTGTAAAATCTAATTTAAAATTAATTGACTTGTCAAAAAAAATAATTATAATTTAATTAATTAATATCTTAAAATTATTAAGTTATTATGATGATTTATCAAATTTATGATCTTATCGGAACTTATCCGACTTATCGTCTTTTATGACTATGATTTAATTATCTTTAAGTCTTATTTCCTTATGACTCTTATGATACAGACGTTTCTTAAAAAAAAAATAGAAGATGATTACGTCCTACACCCATGCATTTAGTCATGCATATTAACCAATGACCTAAATTCTGCCAAGTCACTGGTTTTCCTTGCTAGCTCAGGCAACCCATCCATGCTATAATACTATAATTACTAATACTAATAGTGCTAGGGAAGAAAGAGTATTTGTACAGATTTGACCTAATTAATATAAATTAGTAGTTACTCTAGTCTAGTAATAGTCAAATAATGGCAATGTCATCTGGTCTATTCCAAAGATTAAGAATGAGTGCAGTGTTTCACAAGACTATGCAAACTGAGTTGTAAGCTGCATATTTTTCTGCATCTAGTACAGACGCATTTTTTAAGCCATTGCCATACAGTGGTCTATTTACCAAATTTAATTTCTTTTGGTCTTCTGCGCCTGTCTTCAATTTTATAATAAGTAAATAAGGGCTTTCCTTTGGGTTTCAAATGTTTGTCACGCAGCCTTTGCCACATTGTAAGAGCTCTTCAACTGTCTCTTTCAGAGGCCATCTCCTGCCAGCTACTTTCCTCTGTGCCAGTGAGGGTGAAATGGCTCCTGAGTTGATCTATAGCACCTTTAGGGACATTTTACATCATCCTCCTGCTTTGACTCCGTAACTATGTTCCATACTTGGACAGAATTAATGTTTTTTTCCCTTTCTGAGTGAAAATAATGCTTTGATTAAACATTTTTATACATTTTTGTTTTTATTAGAAAATGATATATATTTAGTACAGAATTAAAAAGGCATACATGCCCTTTTTATATAGAACAAAGCAATTTTTATAAACCAAAGAAAATTATTTTTATATTAATGTTTGAAATTTAAAAATAAAAACTTACTGACTGCAAAAAAGCCTCCAGGATCTAGATCTAGAACTTATCTTGGAAAAATTGTATGATCCATATTGGAAAATAATTTTTTATCATATTTATCCATAATGTCACAAAACTTTATAGAGAAAACATCTAAAACACATAAAATAGACATTTTGAGCTAATAATCCATTTCACTACTTGTTATGAAAATTATATTCTGTATCGGTTATCGTTCTTATGTTTACACGTGCTTGTAACTTGTCCGTAAGAATGTGTTCACGAAATGTTTGTTGTGTAGTCATTCAGTGTATTAAAGCCATACTATACAGACATGGTTTTCGACTCTCTTATCTTTATGTTCATAACAATTTAAAGTGTATTAAAGCCATACTATACAGTCTTGGTTTTCGACTGTTCATAACAATTTAATACACTGAATCAAAAAATGTGATATTTGATCTATCATGATATATTTTAATAAGCTATTTGATTTACCATGTTATGTCAACATGTTACATTATGTCATGCTATTCTACATTGTTTGTTTACTTGAATCTCTATTATTATTCTACACTTACTTAATTCTTTTATTGTTTACAATACTAGTTAGCATAATTTGAACCGGGGGTGAATGTTATGAAAATTATATTCTGTATCGGTTATCGTTCTTGTGTTTACACGTGCTTGTAACTCGTCCGTAAGAATGTGCTCACGAATTGTGTGTTGTGTAGTCATTCAGTGTATTAAAGCCATACTATACAGACATTGTTTTTGACTCTCTTATCTTTATGTTCATAACACTACTATTGGAAAAATGAAAACTGACCACCATGGCCAAGTCAACAGCTCTGGGTCTATATCAGATCTAAAAAAATATATCATGATCCAAAGTAGGAATAAATTATTATTCACAATATCTATTCATATTTCAACATAACTATATATGAAAACCATTTAAAAACACCAAAAATGAATGTTCTGAGCTCATTATCCCCTATCACTATCATCCAGAACATAAATCTAAAGAAAAAAGAGCCTTTTTAAGACACCACTCTTTCAAAAAATCTGTAAAAACACATTGAAAGAAGGAAAGTACAGATGTTTATCAAAGGGAAACTATTCAAGATAAAGTTTAAAGCAATTAAAAACATACAGTACTAGAGAAAATATAAATTTTAAAACACTGACGTTGCCAGCATTGATCTGAGCTTTATAGCTGGGTAAAATCAATGATGGTAGCGTTGCTACAGAGTCAAAGAGTTAAGCTTGCAAAAGAAGATTGCCGGAGCTGCATAAGGCCGGATAGTAAAATATGATATTTGGCCGGAGCCCTACATGTCTTGTAAATAGCTTGTGTTACTGAACATGAATATATATATATATATATAAATATTTAATAATAAACTACCAAAATAATTGCAACTAAAAAAATCAGTTTTAAATCAACATTTTTTTCTTATTTATTTCAGATATCAATCATGATTGTTTAAATCCCTGAAACCTTGATTCCTTTTTCATGAAGTGTGGATGAAATAAAAAAAAATCAATCATGCAGTCTTCATCGGATGAATGTGAGGAAGATGTACAAGTTACGGCTGAAGAGATCAGAAGAAAACGCTTGGAGTATTTTAATTCACACAAAGTGACTTCTGATGGTATTGTAAATGTTGCTCCTGACAGTCCTGGAATAAAAGTAATTGCACCAAGCAATGAACAGGCTGAGCTGAGACACATGAATGACAATGAAAACCACCAAATATCAAGAGATGGTGTAAAAAACTTGCAAGGTACATTACAAAACTCATTAAAGAAAAAAGAGACAAAATTCTCTGCAATAATGCCTCCTAAAAATACTATAAGTTCTCAACCAGATAAGATCACTGGAGAGCTAGATAGCAGGCCTGTGAATCTGAAGGAAAATTTAATCCAGTCCAGCAAAACTGAATCACAAAGCTCTGATTCAAGATATCAAAATTTCCCCAATCATAAAAGAAACTGGGTTGACCTGGGATCATCCTCATCTCAGGCAAATAATTTGGGGTCTGAAATGAAAATCTTTGAGAGAAGCAAGCCATCTTATGAACCCTTTAGTCCTAGGATGCAGGAGAGTATTAAAGCAGCTCTAGGAGAGAAAGGTTTGCAGGATCTTCTTGCTAAAGTAAGCTTGGACATTGAGAGACTACACCAGGAGCAAGAGAGGGAAAAAAACATCATAAATGTAGTATCCAACCAAAGTGAACAATCTGCTTTGATGGATGACAGATTACAAATACCCAGCAACCTAAGCAAGCTGAGCAGCAGTAAGGGCAACATCATTATAAGAGATTTACAGGAAATCACAGAAGGGGAAAAAGATCTGTTAAAAAAGGTCAGAAATTATGAACAAGTGACAGTACCCAAAAACACTAAAAACTCTTTTTCTGTTGATGAAATTTATAGACAAGCCTATGGTGGAAAAGTAGGTTTAAACTCTCAAGATATAAGTTTATCCGATGTTACGTATTTAGACCAACAGACTGCGCCGAGATTTAAACCAGACATGATGGACTATCTATTGAGATCTGATCAGGTATTCAACACTCCCAGGAGGAGGCTTTCTTATGAGGGGTTAGCCAGTATGGTTTCATATTCACATCAGCAAAACCCTTTTGCGTTTCCTCCTCCTCCCCCTTTATATCCAGGTGGCTATGAGCAACAGGGAACCCCAATGAGCCCTCACGCTTCAGGTCCACCTGTTCCATACTATGCATTTGAAGACAGTGGCCATTCATACTACCGCTACCCCCAGACTGTACCTCAGTACCCAAGGTTTCCTTCAACCTCACAGTACATGGGGCAGACTACTCTCTCAACTCCTCCTTCACCCGGCTCCTTTTATTATCCATCCCCACATTTTGTGAACCCTCTTGGGGTGCCTACCTTTCCCAATGGTGTACCTCTCCACCTCCCACCACCACCTATAGCTCGCCAACACAGCAGCAGCAGTCCACCTCAACATCCATTTGTTCCACATCCTCCTCCGCATGGCACTAGAAGAAACAGTATTAACAGTTTAATCACTTCAGACAATAAGGTAAGGACCTAGATTTTAATTTTTTTTTCTGAACCAGCCTTCATTTTTGTGTTACACATTTGGAAGGGGTGGGGATATAATGCACACATAGATAGATTAGCATTCTAATGATGCTAAGCTAAATGTCTAGTCTCTAGAGAGAATCCACATTGCAGATAATATACATAACAAGAAAATTAAGCTGAAGAAAGATATTTATTTATTGTTGAATAGTAACATACATTTTCAATATTTAACTTCTTTTATTTCTACTTTTATATAAGAAGTTCATGTTATATCTATTTTAAAAAAAAAAATCCCTCAAATAAAAATATAAAATGGTAATACAAAAAATATTTTAAATTAAGTCCTATCGATTCTCAATGAAGCTCACATATTTAACAAAATACATTTGTCTACCTTTTATAGAATATAGAATCAGCTTTGAAAGTACCACATCCTCCAACAATGCCACCTTCACTTACTCCCAGGGAGAGTTCATATCCAGGACCAGTAAATAGGTAATTGTCTCAGTTGTTATATATTCTATTTCAGGAGCACACAAAAAAAATTTGAAATCCCAAATTGTTTGGCATGTTTTTATTATTTCATAAACTACTTATACAATTTTAGAGTTGCTAAAAAATTGTGATTTATTCTTTTGAAATAAAAAAAAATCCTTCAAAGTACATGACATTGCAGATTTAACTTATTGGACAAGAACAAATATTACATATTTCAAAGGCTTTTTTTTACCGGTTTGTCTCAGAATTATAGTATACACTAGGACCTATTCAGAATTTATCATTCCTTTTATCATCATGGAAATGTTTCCACATTTACTTGGCTTTAATCATAATTGCTAAATCCATTTTATTCTAACCAGTACATTTTTGCAAAAGTGTTTTTCTTTTATTTATCATAAACTGTTGTGGGTTTTTTTTACAGGCGTATAACTGATGGAGGTCATTTAGAGGATATGAGATTCAGTGATTACAAACTTGAGAGATATTTTGAGTCACTGCATCTTAATGAAAGAACACCTCAAACAGTGCCAGACTTGTCTCTTGAACCTGGTGAGAATGACAATGATGATGCCATGACGTCTGTGACAACAGCTACAGCCAAAGGTGTGACAAGTAGACTTCAAAGCTTGGGAGTTGACATGGCTCACCTCAAGCACCTCAGGAGTGACCCCAAATATGAACACATGGCCCCTTCTGAAGATTTTGAGATGCTCTCCAAAGGCGTCCGCTGTTGCCCTGAGTGTGGTACTTCCAATAAGGCTTATATGAACTGGTGTGTGTCCTGTGGGGAGGTTTTGATTGGCATAGAACCACTTTTGCCAGGAAATAGAAAAAACAAACCTAGTAGAACTAGCAAAACAAATCAAAGTTTTGATTTCTCAGAAACATCAGAGGTCCAAACAGATGTCTCCTTAAACTTAAAGTCAGGTACTAAAATCAAAAGGGAAAGTTATCCTCACAAAGACTCACCTGAATCAGGACGTGGTGGATCCTTGACCTATTCTCCAGTCAGGCAAAACTTCGATGACAACGAAGAACCTAAAGACAGTGGAAGAGCATCAATTGGTGATCTGCAAGTAAGTACAGAGTCTCTTGATCAGACTGAAGGAAGAAAGAATACACAAAATTTCTCCCATGAATCTAATGATGATGTCTCCGAGTCTCTGATACTTGAACAAATCAGTGATCCAGTTCTCAGGGAAATAATCATAGCCTACAGCAAGAAAGAACTGCAAAAATCCTCTGAGCAGGGAAGAGCACCTAAAGCCAGTTATGCTCAACCTTCTTCTTCCAAAGCTAATAAAAAGACTTCTGTTCCAATATCTAATTTTACGAAGCAAGTAGAAAATATACAGTCCAATGTAACCGTTGGCGAGTTAGAAAATATCTCCAATGAGAATGGTCATTTGCCGAAAAAGTTGGGCAAAAGAAAGAAAAGACATAGAGACATGGCAATAGATGTTGAAATATTTGGCTATGAGGAGATCAGGGACAGTCGAAACTGCAACCAATCTTCTGATGCCCCTGTTGTCCCTGCCCTGAATCTGGCTCTGTCTAGTGAGGAGGAGGAGGAGAATAGCTCCAGTGAAAGTGACTCGGAAAGAAATAAAAATGATGATGGTGAAAATCTTGCAAACTGCAATGATAGCCAGAAGAATTTTTCAGATGTCCCTATCAGTAGAGAAGAAATTGTCCATTCAAGAGAGTCTCAATCAGGAACATTTTTAAAGTCTCAAAGAAGACCATTGTCTTCCCAGCAGCGCTCTATGAACAGAGGCAAAAGAGAACAGACAATTAACAATGGAGCACCCATTCATCAACGCCACTGGGCTAGATCAAATATAGCCTGGAGTTCTTTTCATCCCCGAGAATTAGCAACAAGGTAATTTGGTTATTAAATGCTGATGTGTTGAATTGACTATTGAAAATAATTTAAGTATTCCCATTAAAATAATGTACCATATTTATTCAATTTAATTAAATAAATTTTTACTTCTAAAAGGCATAAACATTTCTTCTAGCTGCCTTCTTTTTCATTTGTTTTGCATGTTACTATTGTTTCATTAGTTAAAGTAAAAAAAAATTTTGTTCAAAATAAAAATAGGGCTGATAATTTTTTTTTTCATCAATTAATTCAAATAAAAAAAAAATGTCCCATACACAATCTTAAATTTGGGGCATGATGACTGATTGGTAAAGTGCTTGGCTTCCGAATTGAGGTACCTGAAGTGAAGATTTAAGATTTTGAATTTCAGAATACCCCGGAGTCCACCCAATTGTAATGTGTACCTAAGTTGAAAAAAAGGAAAGGGGGGTTGGTTGTTGTGCTGGTCATTAAAACTCTCATTAACTGGCAGTCATAGAAAGAGATGACCTTTACGCAAGGTCTGAAAAGGCTGCTTTATTTTTTACTTAAAAACAAATTCAATAAACTTTGTTTCATAAAAAAAACATCACACCAACAATACCATTCTATTTTTTTTATAAGTTTTGTAATGCCATTGTTTATCTAGTCTTATAAGACTTAGCCAATGGCTAAAGGAGAGGAACAAGAGTTAAGTCTTTACTACAAAGATTTCCAATAAAAAAAAAGTAAAACCTATGCCAGTCATAGCTGTAGAGACTCAGGCCTCACCAGCTTCTTCTTTATGGTGGGACTTGACTGTGACTTTCTGTTTACACATCAGAGCACTAAACCCCTAAACCACTAAACAAAAATAGTAACTTATACTGAATAATATTTGAAAATAATTCTTTCTATTCCAACAATTATGATACTTTGAATTTGAACAAAAAAATAGCTTAACTTGATGAATGATATTTTTGTGTGTGTGAAATAATCAAGCCATTAAAGGTGGCAATGAAATTCCAATGTGTAACAAAAGTGTTTTTCAAGATTTTAAATATTAAACAATTCCTTTGACAGATCCAGCCTTAACATGGCGACTAACTCTATGCATCCAACCCCTCCAAGCAAAAGTAGAAGTGCGTCCAATATTAATGAAGCTGTTGACTCCAGAAATAACCAGGAAAGTATTATGTTGCCTGATAGGCCTTATGGAGTTAGCAGACAACAAAGACCAGCAAGTGCTGGATTCAAACCTAGGTTTGTGGTGTCCTTAATATTGTGTCTGCATATGTATGTAGGTGTTTATTAATCTCTTTAAAGATGTTAGATTTTTAATGCTAGTTTGCAAAAATATTATTTCATTATCCTACTGAATGCTCTATAGTGAAACATCTAACCATAAAGAAATTAAACAAGAAAAACATTTTAAAAATACTTCAAAAAAACAAAGCTAAATTAAGTGTAATTGTATCAATTAGTTTGTATCAGTCATGTGTTTAAATTAGTAATAGATCTAGAATAACAATAATAAATCTGTGTGATTAGAAATATTTTTACTAATTGTTTTTGTTTAATGCAATTACATGCTTTTAGCTTTCTCAATGCGCTATTATTCTATCACTCTGCTGGACCAGTTGGGACAGGGGGAGGAGGAAATAAAGGAAGATTTGTGTGAATATTACCATGCTCGCTTTTTAAATGCATATATAAAAAAAAATTTGAGTTAGGGTGAAGAGAGAAATAATGTGTAGAAACTTTTTAACAGACAGAGCGAGCTGTTATAAGCTTTGTAAAAATATTTGGGTCCGAAATTGGGTGTGGAAGAAATAGCATGTACAAAAATTTTACCAAACAAACAGGGAGAGTAAGTTGATATAAGCTTTTTGAAAATATTTAGCTAGCTGTAAACTGCAATGAAAACTTAAAATATAATCAATATAACTGTATCAGGGGATCTGCTGCTGATCCTGTTCAGAGACCAGCCAGTGCCAAAGTGAATGCTACTAGAATGTCCATTGGGTTTGTTCAGACTAGATCAGGCAGTCCTGTCAAAAGAGAACTAATCACTACATCTGCTGGACCCTCAGAAGATCCTGTAAGGTCAGTAAATAAAGGAAAAATATGAACATGGATATAGTTGTAGGACCAGGAGAGAACACAACAAGTTAAAATAAGTCTCGTTAAATGATTCAAGCTGGAATGAATTGTTAACCTAATTGTCTCTCATTGCCTTGATTTCAAAATGTGAATCTACGATAACTGACGAACATGTTGGGCCGAAAAAAAGGTTTTATACATTAAAAACAAAAGGTCGACTTCATTTCCATTTGTTAAAGAGTTTCTTAGCCTTGAAAATGTACCTTAAAATTAAAAAAAAAAATTATTATTAAACATATTCTTTTACAATTTACTCCGACCATATTCACTTTAATGATAAATAACAAGAATGATTATTATGCACATTTCTTCTTATTATTATTATACATTTGTCCTATTAGCATTATTTGATCCCAAAAATGCTTAGTAACATTTATGTGCAACATTATTTATAAAGGGATTTAATTTCTATTTTTCAGAGAAACTTCAGAGTCAGTTTCAGAAAATGTTCCGTGTATGTCTGACTCTGTTGTCGCTGATCAAACTGAGCTACAAACTTGTAAAGATGGTGATGATTCACCCAGATTTCTTTGCGCTGAACTTCACCGGCTACCCCAAGAAGATGTTCACCAAGCTGGTACTTTCAAATTAATTTATTCATACATGTAGATTGGTATAGTATAAATCTTTGAACACCAATAGTTCCCGGCATTATTTGAAGCATGACCCCGTTATTAATTAAAATGACATAATAATTTATAATAATGGGTACCTGTCTAAGTAAAGGCGGTTGGTCATTATGTTTAACATGCTGATTAACAGTTGGCCACAGAAACAGATGTCCTTAACATCCTTAACATCATCTGCCCTATAGATCGCAAGGTCTGACAGGGGAACTGTACTACTTTAATAACTTACAACGAAATAAAAAAAAAAACTCTACATGTGAACACAGTAAACTTTTATGACCACAAATGTTTTTAGAAATCCTATATAAACCAACTGTCACATCCACACATCCATGTTATAATTACACAAATGGAATGAATGGCAAGAAAACAATTGGCTACCTATCAAGGGGACTCAAGTTTAAATGTTGATTTAAGCTGAATTATGCTTGCTGAGCACTGAAAGGCAGCATGGAAGCCGTCTCCTAGTTATCCCATCCCTCCCTAACATGTCCAGCAAAGTGATTGGATGAAGGATTAAGGGCACGACATGGCCTAAATTGTGCCGATGTGATAAAAACTCAAACCCCAAAGTGATTGGACCATAGCGCAATGAGCATACTATAAGCATGAAAGCTGCACTAAACAAAAGCAACTTTAGTGTGCTTCAAGTAAAGTATCAATAGATACATTTATTCATATAGATACAGTTACTAATTAAAGTTTGCAAGATTTAAAAATTTTTTTTTTTTTTTTTCAATCTAGTTTCTTTCATTTATGTATTTCAACTAGGTTCTGTTTAAAAAATAAAGAAGTTATCTGCTTATAGTTTTATGTCTGTTAACCAAAGACAAATTGAATTTTGTTTACATTCCTAGATAAACTTCATGCAGTGGCTAAGAATGCTTACAACAAGCTGCAAGAAATGGTGAGTTCTATATGCCTGATTTTTCATATTAAGTATTAGTGTTTGTTATTTTTATTTTGAAGAAAGCTCTTTGATATAATAAACTTGTTTTAGGATCCTTCTTGAATCCTGGCAAGCTTTTGAGAAGTCTTTGTTTGAACCTTTTATCCAATTGCTATTAAATTCATATTTTTAGTTGCTAATAATATTAATAAAAAACTGCTCCAAATTTTTTTCTAAAATGCATATTAATTCGTACAAATGTAAATGGCTTTTTAAAAAAGTGTTTTATGTTAAATTTTAAATCATGTCTAAAATCTAGAAACTTATTGGTTCAAACTATAGCTGTTTTTTTTTTTCAATGAGTTTTCAAAAAAAAAAAAGATTTGTGAAAAATCTGAATGTTTTGATTTTTTACAAGAAATCTTGTTATAAAAATGTTCTTTATGCTATCTTAGGTTGGAAAATAAAGTTTAACTATTTTCTTTGAACCACTGTCTTTTAATTTATGAGAGATTACAGACAATAAGGGTTATACAATAGGCTTGGGTTACTTTTGCTTTTTCAAAATTTTTATATCATTATATTATTACTATTATTACTGTAAAAATTAACTAATTTCATCCTCTGGTACTAGCAGGATAAAGATTTGTCTAAAAAAAATTCATTGTGGACCCCTTAACAATTGTTCAATGAGGAATTTTTTAATGATGTGGCTAATCGATAGCTGTATGATCCATATTATTATACAAATTTATGTCATTAAAAAAATACAATGAATGACTCAGTAGTGAGTATCCCAGATACAAATTTTATTGAGTCTCAAAACTGGGTTTATTATTTAGTCTGCAAAACTGGCCAAAAAATTCCTATTGATGTAAGCTTCACCATAGAAAGGATAACCTGTTTAACTGAAATTTCACTTCTGGGATCAACCAATGAGGGGCATCAGTTCTCCATTTTGGTTGCAACTTGAACTGAACTTTGACTCCAAAAAAAAAAAGCAATTAGTAAAAATACTAGCCAGACGTAAGTGAGGGAAGAAAATGTTCAGACTAACAATAGGAAGCGTTTTTATTTTCCAGACTCCTCGCCTCGCAGAGGGTGAAATGTCTATGTGGCAATGTTTACCAGATGAGATCTGGATCTACGTCTTTGCTTTTCTGACACAGGGAGACCTCAAGAACCTGATGTTGACCTGTCGTTATTTTTGCAGACTGGCCAATGATGAAACTCTCTGTATGTTGATGTGTATAACAATTTTTTTGTTTTTCTTTCTTGTTTTATACTGCTTGCTTGTTACCTGTTTTGTAACCTGGATCTAACATCTGTTAAGAACAGTATTGTTAAAAGAATAGGTCTCATATATTTCATCACCTAAGGGAAAGAAAAAGTCTTCAAACTCTGGTGTGCAGAGCAATACAAATGTTTTTTTACAAAGCTATATCAACACACTCTGTCTGCCTGGTAGAAAGTTTGTACACCTTATTTCTTCCCACACCCAATCTCAAGTCAAGCTGAAATTTCGCACAATTATTTCATTTACCTGAAAACATAAGAATCAATCAAAAAAAAAATTAACTGATTAGGTAATTAACTATTGGTAATTAATTATTTTGTTTGGTATCTTGAACAAAATAAAGAAATTGTATGTGACTGAATTGGTGGTTTAAGCTGAATTATTCCCCTTAATAGGTCCCTGCTTTAAAGTAAGTTTCAAACAAACAATTGATAACTATACAATCTTCTATTCTCATAAGCACCTAACTAGCAGAGTGATTAGTATGTCGGTTTGAGCCATGAGTTCAAATTCAAGTAGTTCCCCCCCCCTTTTTTTTTTCTTTATAAATGATTTTAAAAGCAATTATGGATTATGGTCAAATGAACACAGATATCTCTTTCTTCCCCCCCCCCCCCCCTCTCCAAATTTTCCAACTGGACCAGATAAGTTATAGGATCATAGCATATTGAGAAAGCTAATAGCATGAAAAGAAAAACAATTGGTAAAAATATTTCTAATCACACAGATTTATTGTTGTTGGTCTACAAATTACAAATTTAATTACAGGACTGATCCAAACTAATTGATAAAATTACTCTTTGTATAAGCTTTGTTCTTAAAAGCTTTGTTTTTTGTAAAAAAGTATTTTATATTTTATCTTGATTTCAAACTTATAAACTAGTCTGACTACACACTTTAAGAACTAATATAATAGAAAGTATTTCACTTGGTAATTTGTTTTTTCCTCTTCTCTTATTACATGAACTATTTCATCTCCTTGTTCCTCAACCCACTCTCCCTACATTAAGTGTTACATTATCTTCCAACAACTGTTAAATATGTCCAGTTTTGAAATATAAACTAGACTAGAATGCTAATGAATATAAAATAGTTGTTTATCTTCTTTTAGGCTACTTAAAAAACAATGTACTTTCCAATATCCCTGGAGCTTTGGGCCTAAGAAGATTCGAATATGTATTTTGGGAATTATATGCAATGCCTTATGGAACAATTTCTGATAATAGGGAGGTACATAACAGTGAAGCCTAGATGTGCCATGACAGACCTATCTTTGTCTACGATTGCTAACCACAGACCACTCTCATTGGCTATGGTGAAGTGTCAAGGAAATGATGTCTCTCTCTCTGGACTACATAATTTTTTCAGGCAATCTCAGGGAAGACTGCGAGTAGGTTATCTACAATTTTTAAACTGTTAAAATTATTTCTTTGTCGTCAAGTTTTAGGTTATGTCTTGTTCATTTGTTAAAAAGAATGGGAAAAAAAATAAATGCATTCTATTGTAATTCATACTTTTTAGGAACTGAATATCTGTGGCTGCAGTCAAGGATCTTTTGTTGGATCTATCTTACTGAATGTTGCCTCTGTGTACTGTCAGAAACTGACACATCTGGATGCCAGTTACTGCAATATCACAGACGAGGCGCTCATAGCAATATCAGAATGTGCAGAAAAGTAAGTGAAAAGAGTGGCCAGCTCTTATTCTATTTACAAGTTTTCAGAAAAGTTATGTGTGCCTAACAATTCATCTTCCTATTGGGCAGAACAAATATATTACTTTGTATTGTAACTACAAATATTTTTTTTTGTTATTGAAGAGGGCTTTGTAAAAAGTTGCATTTCATGGGCTGTGTAAAAAGGTTTCATAAAGTCAGCACTATATTTAATCTCTATGTGCCAATACTGAACTCTTACCTAGAGCAAACTATATCATATTGCTGCATTTCTTTGTGGGCTTATACTGTGGCAACATTTTTTCAGCTATGGCCATTATAAGTTTAGTTTTCATGCTTAGTAAAACAAAAAGGCTGTAGCATTCTTTTGGGATTTATTAGAATGTAGTCATCATTTGTTTGTCAGCATTGACGATTGATTGTACTATGTGGCAAGTATAATGACCATCTACATTTTCTTCCATGAGCAGACCTCTAACCATTCTGCTACCAGTTCACTGTTTTCCTAACTCAGAACATTTAAGAATATTTTCCTAAAACAATACTTCTATTCATAAAATTGTTTAATAATAATGCTGAAAAAAAAACGTTTTCAGGTTAATTGTATTACCTGGTACCATTTATTCTATTAAAAAAATATCTTTTCTTTAACATTATTTGCTCAGATTTGAAAGTGTTTGTGTCAATGGATTTCAATCAATGAGTGACAATGCTTTGTTAACATTATTAAAAAAACATGGAAAAAGGTAATTTGTATAAATATGTTTTGCTTTTTTTTTCAATTACTTTTATATCGTATCATATGACCAGCGCGCTATGGTCAAATCTTTTTTGTGAACCTGGGATTGGTTAGGTGAGGGGGCATCTGGAAGAATGTTTCCATGCTGCCTTGAAGTACTCAGCTTGAGTCAGATTTAAACGCAAGCCCCCAATTTATGCCATGTTATGGTGTGTGTGTGTGTTTACTAGGTAACGGTGTGAAGAGGTTAAGCTATTGGTTTTTGGTTGTGTAGTTTATAATGATGAAATATAAGCTGATCTATCATTATGTTAACAATGAGAGATGATCTGGAAACATAAAAGATTAAAGGCTGTATATGCTGTTAGGTGGTCATTGGCTTGTAGCTCCAAACAACTAGTACAGCCAAATACTCTATCACTTGCCTCACAACAATATATTGGCAGTATGGTAAAAGTGAAAACTAAATATTCTAAACAAAATTTTTGGTGTCTATTTGATGTATAAAGTATATACATATGACAAAAGTTGTACAGATTTAGATACAATTATTAAACTATATTTCAGCATAAAAACACTGGAACTCTATGCATGTTTCTCACTCACAGCCTCAGTCTTTCCCAAGATTGGTGAGCACTGTAGTAATTTGCATAGATTGTGTTTAGGAAGCTGCAACAAGGTGAGTACAGGCGAAAGTTTTTCTTTAAAAAATAAATATTTTCAAACTCTGTCAGAATGTGCATCTAACAACACTACCATATGTGGTTAATTTCCATTGTTCTCTGCCATTTTCAACATGTTAGGAAAATTTATCAAAATTTCTCATTGAGATGGTGGCCTTTGGTATTGTTGGGCATTGGTGAGATAGCATTCCAATCTTCTGTCATTATGTTCCCCACAAGATATCAGCTACCCATTAAGCTGTCAGGACATCCTAAAATTTTAATTAGAAATCCTGATCACCACTAGGATTCAAACCTTTGATTCACTAGTCAATAGCTCTTTAAAGTAGTGTAACTCTAGAATTGTATGGTTCGTATAATTATATATAAAAAAAAATAAAAAATTATAGCTTTTATATAGCGCTACTTTCATGCTTATAGCATGCTCAGAGCACTTTTTGGTCCAATCTCATTTCTGGACCAGTTGGGGGGAAGGGGTATCTAGAAGTTGGTTTTCCGTGCTGCCTTTAGGCGCTCAGTAAATACAACTCTGCCCGAGTCGGGTGTCGAACCTCGAGCCCCCTTCTAGGTAGCCAAGCCAAGCCAAGTTCAAGCGCACTTGGCCTCTTGACCATGCTTGCCACCATATACTTTCAGACATAAGGTCTGATGACACAACAACAAATGCACATAAATAATTCAAGGTTTAAATTTAAGTTGTATCCTAAACAAGCTTATCTTTTCTTTTAATTCAAGGTTTAAACTTATGGGCCATCCCAAATAAGCTTATTTTTTCAAAATACTTTTTAAAAATTACCTCCCTTGATATATTTTGCCTTTTTTTTTTCCCTTATAGACACAAAGAATCCTGAATAAACTCTACATGAAAAAATCATGTTTATGTTTAATTAGGTGACAGTTAGGTTACCATAGGTTCAGACAACAGAAATAAAAACTCTTTTTCTATGATGAATTAGTATAATTATTTGAAAAAAAAATTATCTTAAATGAATCACCAGTTTGTGACTAATGAAATTGTTTCTATAGTTTTCTAAATAAATGTGTTTTTTTTATTTTTTCCCTTAGTTGACTGACTCTGTAATGATCAGTTTTTCTGTTCATTTGTCTAAAGTGGAAGAGCTTGACTTGCGAGGATGTAAACATGTAAGAAATTAGGAGGACTCCTCATTTTGAACTATAACATCTCATCTCATTTATTTGGCTTTGCTTCGTAGTGTATATTGCCATTAATTTCAAATGAAATATTTATTTAACTAGATGAGTCAATTAAATTAGCATATCTGTGTTTCAGTTAAGAGATGACTGCATCAGAAAAATTGTTAGAAACTGCCCACGTATTCATACACTTGTCTTGGCCAACTGTCAGCAGATCTCTGATGTTGCACTCAGTGAGGTGGCCACCTACTTGAAGACTAATTTAAGGTCAGTCCACATGCAGCTCTTAAGTGTTCTTGCTTTTATCTCTGTGAAGCTCAGGCTTGTATAAGGGTAAATCATTTTCTAAAAGTAGAAGTTGGTCTTAGTAACCCTAGAGGAAAGTCTATCCTAAATATTAGAAATCTCAACAAAACTGCCTCTCTACTGTCACTTGGCATGCATCAGATATCCCTTGAGAAATGAAGATAAATCCCTGAACTTTCTACATAATGGCAGGAGATTAAAGTGAGCAGGGCTGAAACTTGAAATAATTTTGAAAACAAATAAGAAATTATTGAAATGTTTAGTAAATTAGGTTATTTGCTAAATAGGTTTTATTGTTATTAGAAATATACTTCTCTTAATTGTTGGCTTCAACACCATATTTATATCATTTATTCCTGATGCTTTCTCTCTGACTTAGATTGTGTTTTAACTTTACAAAAAGGAAATTAGTTTTAAACTGTCAATAATTTTTATTTTTTTTTATTATATTAAAATAGAAATATATTTAATAAGTTCTAGGAATGCAAATATGGCAGTTCAGCTGACAATATTATAAATAATTATAATCACATGAGTCTTTAACATTTAAAAAAAAAATAGGTTTTGGTATTTTTCATTGTCACCTATTCAGTAAGATTCAATATTCTTCTGGAAAAAGTTCATAATATAGTACTTAAATTTTTTTTAGAGTGCTCGATGTTTGTGGGTGTAATAGAGTCAGCGACCAAGGTGTGATCAGTTTGGCTAAGAACTGTGATCGTTTGACCAGCGTAGACATCAGCTCTACGAGATGCAGCAGTACAAGGTGAGCTGTGTAATAAAATAGAAACTACAGACTTTTGTAAATTTTCAATACTTCTATTCGCTTCTTGAAATCCACTAGTGTGATAGCATTAAATCACTAGACTGCTATTTCAATGGTCTCAGATCAAAGTCTGATCAACAAATAATTTTTCATCTCAGAACAGGACACAACAGAATGAGACAACACATAATCCTGAAGCTAGAAAATAAAATCTAGTGAAACATAGCAGGCCTTAGTTGGGTGTCTCTAGAGAATGCTGACCAAGTCCTTTAAAGCTACATACTTTTCGGAAAGGTCCTCTAAAACACCCCTTTAAAAAAAACATATACATTAAGAGCTTCCTGATATGGAAACAAATGCACAGTTGATATGGACTGGTTATCTGAACCAACCTGAAAATGACAATGCAGAAAAAGAGGATCTGAGCCTTGAAGCAGATTGAGATATTTACTTTGGATTAGAGGAAATAGTTAATTTCTCCAAACTTTCAGACTTGCACATGATGGAAAAAAGTAAAGCTACTGGCTCCAGAACCACCTTATGAATTTTTGTTTTTGAGACTATTCTATTGACTTATTTAAAGATCCATAGTGTCATTGAACTATTCTGACATGAAAGCAAATCTAAAAATGTAAAAAAGAAACAATTATTTTTATTGTTTGTTGTAGATTGAAATATAAAATGTGTAGACAAGCTATGTATTTTACAAATGTATAACTATTTTCAATGCCTTTGTTTAAACTCTAACATGATAGTGTCTGCACAAAGTAAAAGCTGTAGCATGTGTATGATCTTACCTCAATAATGCTGGTTAAATTGGAACTATTCAAGTACAGTGTAAATAAAGAGCACATTACTCTTGTTAACTACATTTTAGAATAGCTCCATATGACCATTTGGAAAGTATTGCAGTTATTTAGTATCATTTTTTTCTTTTAGTGTTTTTTTTTTTTTTTGTTTTTAGTGCTCATGTCATTGAAATTTATTTTATTTTATTTTCTATGCAGCGTCAATCAGCTTGCCTCCAACAGTTGCAATATGTATTTAGAAAATCTGAGACTGAGTTTCCTGCCTGGTTTGTCTGAAGGCTGCGTTGTAAATCTCATTCAGCAGTGTCGAAGGTAACGTAACACTTGGACTACAAGGTTGTCGGGGGTTGGATTTTCCCTTGGCTTGTCTGCCCGGGCACCCCTGACAGTCTTATCATTTTATATATCACTTAATTAAACAAGAGAGCAAGTAATGACAATAGGTTGACGTATATAATAGTTGACAACAAGCGCTTATGTAACAAAGATTGAATGATATGACGTGACATGAATGATAGTTACACACAGCAATTAGATCTAGAGTAGTTACTATAACATATTAACTAATAATTCAGTGATCCTGATGTATGTACAAAATATATAACATAAGTAACATGAAGGCACACCTTAGTCACAATGTCAGTGATACACTCTGGGCTCATGCTGCCCACAACCAAATACAGTCTAGATATTCAACTTGACCTACATTGTTATTAATCTGTTATAAGTACAGCTATCAAGAATAAATTTGGCATCTTTGAAAAGAATTACTTGAAAAAAAGTGAAGAAAATACTATTTCATTTTAATCCAGAAATTGTGCTTAATATCTGCCTAGAGAAACATTCATGTTTGCTGTGGAGTACCTTTATAAGAGTTGTCTCCCTGTTCTTGACTTTAAATTTTGCTGTACTAAAAAAACAAACAAATATAATGCAGGTTATAAATTATGAAATAATTGTTTCAGTACTTTTATCTTCACTTTCATCTACACTAATGGAAACATTTCTATTTTAAAGCTACAGCAGATTGATTGGTCAAGTTACTTAATGTTGAAGTAAAAATAAATATACTACTCATTAGATCACTCAGTAACAGTTGTTTAGTTGGACTGTTGTCTAAATACAAACCTGTCTCATTTTCAATTTCATTTAGACTTTCAAACGGTATTTGCTTATTAGTTTTATGAGACATTTTTATAAAAGTCAAGTTTAAATTCTACTAACAGTCTTGTAATAGAATTATAAATCAACACTTGAATGATTTGTTGCTTTAAATCTATTTACTTCTATTCTGTTTCTTTTGTGGCTAAGATATAATTCACAACCAGGAACACATGTGTAGGCTTTATTATCTTTTTTTTTTGAAGAAACATCTGTACTTCATAAAATAAGAAGGTAACAATAAGAAGATAACAAACGTTCTCTGTGATGTAATTATGAACACCATATTTACCAGTAGGTTTCTGGTATTGTTTGTGTGTGACTCAACTGTAGTACTGTTACTTTTCAGGAATTTCTTTCCCATGTATTGTGCAGGTGTTCTCTTCAGTCTTGTTAAATAATTTTAGTCACAGGCCTAAACATCCCTCCTCCCTTCTCAAAAATGAAATATTTTGGCTTAAAAATTGACAAGTCTGACTTCAGAAATAATTGCACGTAAATCACATTATATTCATATTTTTTGTTTCAGATTAAAACTTCTTCATATATTTGGCTGCACTTCTTTGAGAAATGTGTCCAGACTGCTTGAACTAAATCCTAAGCTATGCATCGAGGGTGACACAACATCTGGAACAAGGAGATCCTATTCATAAAGCTGCTCTGGACTATCGCCTACTCTGTTCTATTTGCCCATTTACTGTCTCATAGTAATCAGTCAAAGTCCAGCATTTTATAGAGGAATATGCTTTTTGACTGTGAAATTATAAATAAAAACTTAAAATGAAATTATCGAATGCACACATTAACTTAACGAAAAATATTTATAAACTGTATATTTTGTAACAGGTCAAAAATACTTTTATATTTTTAAGAAGCTCTTCTTCATAATGTGCTGTGGGATCTGGTGATGGTTCAAGAATGTATTACTCAAGTGCCAAATTATATTTATAAATGTACTTTCTAAAATGTTGCTCAATTTTATTCCCCTATGTTTCATTATATCAATAATTGAGGGATGATAATAAACCACCAGTTTAAATTGAGAACTCATAATATCGCTTTAATCATATTAAAAAATATATATTTTGCACAACTGTTAAAATATTGTTTGTTTTTTAAAATTATTTTGATAAAGGGGAGATAAGCTAAACAATAGCTTGTTTAAAGTTTTGCTGTGGTTATTGAAATTGTTCATTTTGATTTAAATGTAACTGCTCCCCAACATGGGCTGTGCTAGAATTATGTGTAAATATCTAGACAGGGTAATATTTGTGTGTGTGTGTGTATGAGTATGTGCAGCTGTTCACTTTTAGTAAACATGGGAGGTAACTATGCTGTGATCACACCACAAGTCCATTCATATTTATCAAGCATTCACGTTGTATACTAACACTGTATGTTTTTTTTTTCATATGTTTACTGCAAACGCTAGTTGAGGAACATAATAGGATCATAAATATTAAAAACTGGTTACTTTGTTTTAGTTACACAAAATGCAAGGCACAAAGATAAAGGCACATTTCTTATTCCATATGCTAGGACTAATTCATACAAGTGCTCCTTCTATCTTTAATGACATTAGAGTATGTAATGGAAGCCATGAAAACCACCGACCTAGAAGAATTATAAGTCTCATACTAATATGCATGACTAGATGGAAAATTATCTTCTGTTAAGAAGGAATGTCTGCAACTTATAAGATAAGTTAAGTTAAAAAAAATATATATTATTTGTGCCATTATTTGTATTTATTCTTTATATTAAAGATGAATCATGATAGAATAGAATATTCTGTTCGTATTTGTCTTTGAATTAACAGAATCTAATTTTGTATCTCAGGTTTTAATGTTCATACAAAATGTTCATACATGCCAGTTTTCTATTTATTTAGACTTGTTTCTTTAATACATAACAAACATTTAACTGTCAAAAAGTCACATAATAAACAGGGTCCAAGGTCAGGTTCACATTGATTACTTAGTTGATGTCCTCCTTGAGTCTGCTACATTCTGAAGATCTTCCTCTGAAGGTGATACACTATGATTAGTATCTGTGGCCCAACTTGATGTAAAATGTAGACACTTACACTATCATGAAATCAAATAGCTTTTTTCATTTTTAAGTTAAGAAAAACGTCATTGGAGTTATAGAGGTTCCACCATGTGTCGTTATGAATGTATACTAATCAACATGAACAACTTTATTAGTTCATATTGCAACTAAAAACTAGAAAAAACATAGCATTATTCAATTCATTATATAAGTGTCAATGTTCCATATAAAAAAGTCTAATTATTATGAAAGTGTCAATGTGTCTCATCCTTTAACTTGTATGCCTTCCATATGTCACAAACAATTTAAAGAAATTTTTTTTCAGTTTTATCTTATATGTATAAATGTTGAAGAAGCATTACCCTTTTTTACTTACCACCCCAAGACTTCTTCTGACACCACAAACAATACTTTATGTCAATCTCCTGGACACTTTGGTCTAGGATGTAAATCTTTTCGCTCCAGAATTAGAATCTTAAACAAAGTAAAAGAAACACCATTTTTTCTTTTTGATGAGTTTTTATGTGGTTAGAAATATTTGAAACTTCTTTAGTTCTTTTAAGCCCCCACTGAAATGTCCCTTAAGTAAGATGGAATGCCAATAATAATGAAGTCTTTCTGTTCTTTAAAGCTCTTTTGTTTTCCATTGTATGACTCATGTTGTTTGCTGTTAAACTGTTTAGTGTTCTCTTTAATTGTCAAAATGTAAAAATCAAACATATTTTATAATGATCACTCAATTAAAGTTGTAAAATAATGATTTCTCCCTGTCTCACAGTTGTTGCCAGTATTAGTAAAAGATTGGAAGAATATTATTTTATTGGTGACTTTGTTTCGTTTCATTGAATTTTTTTTTATTTATTAATTTTTTTAATATAGTTTCTTAAAGTATAGCAATGAAGTTTAACTAAAACTGCAATTCAGCTTACGGACAGACTGGGCTCTATAGCCAGTGGAAAAATAAACGACATTGTGTAGATTCTATAACTTACATAAGGGTTGATCAGCATGCTTGACTAGCCATACCCATGTGTTATTTTCTTGCCTGACCACTTAACATACAACAAATACTATTGCGTAACACGCTAGAAAGGGAGGTGTGGTGTCTGAGTGGTAAAGTGCTTGGCTTCCGAATCGTGTCTGGGGTTCGAATCCTGGTGAAAACTGGGATTTTTAATTTCGGGATCTTCGGCACCTCCGAGTCCACCCAGCTCTAATGGGTACCTGACGTTATTTGGGGAAAAGTAAAGGCGGTTGGTTGTTGGGCTGGCCACATGACACCCTCGTTAACGGTAGGCCACCATCTTCTAAGACAATATCATTTATATTTATACACTCGCTTAACTAGGATTTTGTTATTGATAAGGGTCCATTTCTTTTATAATCTATCATCCATTAGTTATTAAGAGCAAAATAATTGCTATTGCAAAAGTTAGTCATGGGCGTAGCCAGGATTTGTTTTCGCAAAAGTATGTGTGTATATATATAGATATAATTTGATGATAATTTAATAAGCACGTAGCTTTTTTAACAATGTTTATTTCACTCTACCATAATATTGTATGTATAGTATGAATTCTAACACCGTCCAGCGAATGTTTTAATTTTTTTTTATAAATGTTTTGCTTATTTCATGAATATATAATAAGTCAGATTCCTGAAAGGTAATGACATGCTATCCCCTCCCCTTTAATTCTATGTGAGTTCTGCTAAGCGCACTGGAGGGCATTCTTCGATTTCTTTCCAAAAGACATTAAAAAAAAATGAATTGACATTAGTTTAATATCCGAACAAGATAAGATACTCTTAAAAGATATATTTTGAAAAATTGGGTTAGGGTTAGGGTTAGGGGTGATTGGGGTGACATCATCCCATGACGCAGGTTAAGTCAAACAAATGAAGACAAAACCAGCACTGGTCACTGGCGTCATGCGTCTGGCGATCATCTCTTTCGGACTTGTCATTACCTGTGACACCTATCCCGCCCCCCCTCTCTTCTGGGCACATTTCACTCCTTGTATCTACTCATTCCTCCACCCCTTCCCTTTCTCGTGGGTAGGACGATAATCCGTTTCTAGCACTCCTCTTGACATCACCAGGTGCGAATTTATAATCTTAATCTTTAATTCCGTGAGCGGCCCAAAGTTTAATGACGAGAAACACAAACACACGTTTACATGCAGTATATCATAAGTCACATTGATTAATGGACTTCTAATAGTTCACATAATATAAGATTTGTTAGCAGATATAAAAAATAATTACTCAAATAACTTATATATAAGGTACAAAAACTACTGTTTTTCGTTTAAAAATGTGTTTAAAAATGTATAATTTACAGATTTTTCCACTATATTGTTGTAACTCTAGGTTAGACACTCAACGTAAAGGCAGGCAATTCAACACAGTGTAACAGGAAATAAAGATAGGTGTTTATTCACTAGGACAAACACATAGCATCCTTCAGCTTCCTCAGAGTCTTTCTACTAATTTACCAGTCCTTTAGACTGCAACCCGAATGTGGACCAACGACAGCCTTCCCCGCTTCGCTCCAGGTCCCTTCTGCAACCTTCAGGCAGCACCAAAAGCTGGCTTCTTAGTTTCCAAACATTCAGACTCTTCACAATCCCTGATGCACTGTTATTCTCTCTCTCCTAGTGTCTTCCTGTTTACGTTCACTAGTCCGCTAGTGCGCACCTCAAGCACTGGTGCAAGGCAGGGTTACAACACTACCCCCACCTTAGTCTTTTCGTCCCGAAAAGAAATATGTTTACGGTTGATCAATGCAGGTGGAGGTCGGTCAGTGGGAGTCATAGATTGCATGGAGCGTGCTCCCCACAAAGCGATCCACACTGCTCTCTGCAGGTGCCGTTTTCTCCTTCTCCAGTTGACCAAGTTTCTTTCGACACGATGTTGCAAACGTGGCCTCTCCATCCTGGCGGTTGTCGCTGGCGTCAGCCACCTGACACATCGAGTGGTATTGACAGCTCTTGTTGTTGTTAATGCAGTTGATTCAGAACTGCGCTTCATCAGACCCTTTCTAAGGATGACTCGTGAAAGAGCTGTAGACCCACATGAAGCCACGCTGTTTAACAAACTGTCAGCCTCAGCCGTCTCAGGGAGAATTGTCTGTAAGGCACCTTTACAACGTTTCAGGTGCAAAAGTCCATCAGCTGCAGGGTTCTTCTGACCACCTTCAGAGCCTCTCTCGCTGGTGAAAACAGAAGTATCGAAGTCCACTGGTTTCAGACCCTGTTGATGGGTTTCTTGACATTTGCACTCCCTTCGTGAAGCACCGCATGTACAGTTGTTGCTTACCGCCTGAATGCAGCAATCAAAATTCAAGTTCCCCTCGTAGGCACTGGCAGATCGACAGGGGTCCATAAGGTCCAAAGTGACAGGCTCTAACGCAGGCTCAAAGTTTTCCTGCTCCGTCCAGGTCGTTGCTGCACTCAAAGCTGTTACATCAAAAGTTTCAGTCGCGTAGCAGACTTCTTCTATTGCTTCGACTGTCTCTCTCTGTTCATCTGCGTTTTTCTTGTTAAGATTGACGCATTCTTTGTAACTATCAGTACAGCCACAGTCTTGAATGAATAACGGTTCATTGTTGTTGAATGATGTTAGATTCCTCTCTCTTACAGGATTGATCTGGCCTTGCACGTTACGTATCAGTTTGTCCATAGAATGATTCATCGAATCCTGGAAGGTACAAAGTTCACTTCTTAACCAGTTCTGCATGGTGTTCAGCACCTCACCAATATCTGGTTCTATCTCAAACAGGTATATTTCCGGATCCTCCCCTTCATCAACAAGAGCCTGCCAAAGACTGGCTCTCATTTTTTCTTTGGCACAGAAGATCCTCAGCTCCCTGGCTCGGAGCTCCTCTTTTAACTGTTTACAGCTAAGTTCATCTAGCTTCCTCACCGTTGTCATTGTTTCCTTTCGTTGAGCTGCCTAAATCCCACTTCTGACACCAATTGTTGTAACTCTAGGTTACACACTCAACGTAAAGGCAGGCAATTCAACACAGTGTAACAGGAAATAAAGATAGGTGTTTATTCACTAGGACAAACACATAGCATCCTTCAGCTTCCTCAGAGTCTTTCTACTAATTTACCAGTCCTTTAGACTGCAACCCGAATGTGGACCAACGACAGCCTTCCCCGCTTCGCTCCAGGTCCCTTCTGCAACCTTCAGGCAGCACCAAAAGCTGGCTTCTTAGTTTCCAAACATTCAGACTCTTCACAATCCCTGATGCACTGTTATTCTCTCTCTCCTAGTGTCTTCCTGTTTACGTTCACTAGTCCGCTAGTGCGCACCTCAAGCACTGGTGCAAGGCAGGGTTACAACAATATTATACCAAGATAAACAAAGTATAAATTCTACTCCCCCCCCCCCCCCCCAAACATAAAAAGTGTTCATATCTTTGACTATTTCATGCAAACATACTGTGAAGTATGGATGGCAGCTTGGTCTTGTGTAATGCTAGTGATTTAACAATAATTATATAACAAACTTAAATACCAAAAATAACGGACTAAAGTATCTATTGTTTTGTACATGAAAACTACGTTCGACACAAACACTCATACAAACATTGATATGTAGGATTCTTTTTAAAGAAATAATACAATGAACGTAAGTTATGTGACCAAAACATTTCGCGCTAAAACGTCCCATGCGCCAAAACGGGGCGCCAAAACGTCCTGCTTCGAGTGGAAAAATTGTAGACTTCCCGCTTTTGCCAGCAAGGGGGTGCAGCGGTTCCCCAGCACGGGGCGGAGCCCCGCTGCCAAGCACTATTTCCGGTATTGAAAGCCAACAAAATGCATATTCTGAGGTATCTACAGTGCATTATCCTGCTATTAAAAAGTTTTATTTAAAAAAACGTATGTGCTTTTCTTACTGACTTCTTACCTCCCGCGTCTTTCGGCTCATTGGGCGGAAAGCTGCTTCCAAAAAAAATCTGTCACTGGCAATGTCTGAAGCCTCTTCCCACCTGCTGTATGGACCTCTATGAAAGTGTAGCGCAAAGTTGTACTAGGATGTCCCAGTTTGCGCTTTCCTTGTAATGGCCTCCATGTCATCGCAACTCTTATTATGCGTAATTCATTTTGTCGGAGAACATGTCCAGCAAAACTCATGCGACGCTCTGTCATAATCTTACTAAGGAGTCAATTCCCAGTTCGGCATAGGATTTCCTTGATTGAGACCCGATCTCTATAACTGATTCCTAAAACGCGTCTTAGCCATCTTTGTTGAGTCACATTTAGTCTTTTTCAATCTTGGCAGATGACTAATCACTGCACTTTATTAATGGAGCCCAGCCACTGGTAGAAATGTGTAACCTCTCTTGGCTACCCTCTTGGAATTAGGTGAATGTATTTTGCTTTAGACTTTATATCGAAAAGGGAAGTTTTATTGTCAAAATCATCTGTTGTAGGGGTTTTAAACTAAAAAATCTATGGAGTTGTTTTTTTTAACAAATTCAAAACCCCCTTTGAATTTGTTAACTGTAGTTTGCATTAGAATAATATTGAATAGAGAGGTTTTCAACCTCAAAACTCTCTGTATGGGGGATATTAAACTCAAACCTTCTTGAGGGGTTTTAATGCCCTCTGGATGAGGGGGATTTAAAATCTACGCTCATAGATTTTTGAGTGTGTAATTTGCTTTTTTTTTATATTGAAGAGGTGGTTTTTTGCTGTAAACCCCGCTGGAGGGGGTTTTAAAGACAAAATCCCTCTTGGCTATACTCATAGAATCTGTTGACTAATGTATTATTACTTTATATATTATTGAAGTCTTATATTGAAGAGGGGTTTTATCGTGAAGAGGGGGTTTTGTCGTAAATTTCGGAGGGGGTTTTAAAAATCAAAATCTTCCTTAGATATGCTCTTGGAATTTAGGTATTGTCGTTTTCATTATTATTTTTTTTTAGTAGAGGGGGTTTAACTGCAAAAATCCCTGGTAGGGGGTTTTAAACTCAAAACCTCCTTGGCTGCGCTGGGGCAAGTGATGGTTTAGTATTAAAATCTCACCCAAAATAAACAAAATCAAAGCCAAAAAATCAGTCACTAAATTCCAACAAGGGGGGGGGTGTTGAACCCATGATATATATAAATATATTCTTTAAAAACAGATAAGTCAGAAAACATCTTTAAAATTAACAAAAAAAAAAAAACAACGATTCGCTTGTCTTTATTGACTGAACGTTAAGCAGGTGTGTGAGACATGAACCAGCGCACCACCATGTCGGCATTTGTTTAGACGTGCAATTAGAGTAGCCAATCAGAATCGATATAGAATACAAGCTGACAGCCGTTCTCCGTGGGTCTTTGTGAGGCAGAGCATCCATCATGGCACGACAAGTCGGTCTCTAAACTCTCTTGCTTGTCATTTTAGTTTGTGTCATAACCCACCTCCCTTTTTTTCCCCTCACAACCAAAAATCAAGTATTCTATAGAATAAAGCAAATACAGATTTCATTGTTCTTGAATCCAAAAAGTAAACAAACTACAAGTTAAATAAATATCTTTGTTGCGCAAATGTTTTGATCATTTGAACATGCGCATAATTTTTTACACTATTTGGAACCCCTGTCAAGAATAGTGCTTCGAAATTATATGTATAGTTCTTTACTGCGTATTTATTTCCTAGCGTCATTTATTTTTAGCCTGTACACTTTATCGTCAGATAGCACAGTTCCTTTGTACTTGTAGACTCATTGTACACGACGAGTTGACTCTTCGCTTGTCATTCTAGTACCTTTGGTGTTATTATTATCGTAGTAGAGGTTAGAGTTTTATTGGGGGTTTTTTTGTTTTTTTATTCAAAATATGAACTTATAAAATCAGTCTAAGACGCTGCTAAGGTTGACATTCGTTGAAGGGAAACAACTACACTGTAGTCCCCTTAACGTTTCCTTGAAGAAGTTTCTAACGATGTCCAGTTTTGCAGCAGTATTGCCCTCTGTCAGGTAGTAAGCATATTCTTAGGAATTTTTTATTATCATCATTTTCTATATTATTATTGCCTTAATGTAGCATCTCTTCCATGGTCATAAAGAAAGTTAATAGCGCTATGAACTATTGTCCAAGCTCTTTTGTGGGCATATTTGGAAAAGGGGGGGGGGGGTTCATCTTTAAATTTCGCCTTTCGAGTTCTGGCTTTAGTACGAGTCTAATCTCGAATTTATATTTAAGATGCGAATGTCTATATTTAGGTGCTAATGGCTAGACTGAGGTGTTGAAATACATTGCATCTACTATCGTCATGAAAGACGTGATACTCACGATGAAGGAGATATACATTCTTTGTAAAGCCAATGCTAAAGTTGAATGAAGTTTTAATACATTTATTATGTTTATAGATTATTATTCATTTATGCAATAAGTTGAACTGTACAACAATACTTGGAATTTTGACCTCCTTCAGTCGTAACGACTTTGGTTCATCTCCTAGCACACTTTTTTCATGTGACTGTGGAGCCCTATTTTGGAGAGACACTCCCGTTCACATTTATCCCAGGTTAATGTGGCTTTCACTTTTGGTGGTAGAGAAGTCAGCCATTTTGTTTGTTTGGCACGCGTTTCTTCCAGATATTTGACAATCGATGTATAGATTAATCCATGTTTTGTTTGGTTGTATTTGCTCATCTCTTATTAATTAGACCTTTATCGTTGTTCATTTTAATCAGCGCTTTGTAAATAATTGAGAAGATATTAATTTCAATATTTAAATATGCTACATACTCTTATTTGCAAGCTATTTTTAAGATCCTTCGGAGGCAGCACAAGTGAAGATGATTTAGTTTTCATTCTTATGTAGTCCATGATTCACTGCGGTCCATTAGCGTTCTCTTAACACATACCTTATAGACCTCCATTTTGGGCTTTTGTACTGAGCTTCCGGTTTTCCTCAACATCTTGATCTAATTCTTGCGAAGCTCGACGCAGCCCTCCCTAGGCATTTTTTCCCCATTAAACTACTACACACACGCCCAACACAAAACTCTACACATATACACACGTACTCACTTCACACACACACACACCACTGGCGGATCCAGAACTTTGGAGTGGGGGGGGCGATTTTTTTCCAAACCCTAACCCTAACGCCCATTAAACCCTATCCCTATGCATAAACGTGCGTACAGCATATATATATATATATATATATATATATATATATATATATATATATATATATATATATATATATATATATATATATATTTATAAACCTGGTGGTGGCACAGATGGGGGTAGTGGTACGTGTGTAGTCAACCGACGCAAATCGCCCCAGGCCTGCGCCTGGGTTACCACGGTCGGCCGAGACGAGTGTCAACAAGATGGTTCGGGAAGGATCGGCGTCCTGAACAGAGTTCAGGAGCGTCACGAGAGTTGTAGTCATCTGACCACCTAGAAATGTCGAGCGACGTTCTGTCCGGTTCGAGAAGACCAGTAGGGACCCTATATAAAGAGCGGAGGTGTCGCAGTCAAGACGGTTCACGACAGGGCTCAGAACATTGTCGACTACAGCACAGTTCAACGGTGTGGTTCTGTACGGAGCATTACGACGGTTCAGTGCGGAGTACTGTCAAGTACAGTTGAGACGACTGGCGTCTTGATCTTGGTCTGCGATCGAGTCCGACACAACGAGCCTAGTGTGTGAAGTCAGTCCTGAACTGTTGAGCCCAGTGCAAGCCCGGAACGAGACGGAGAGGCCAGTGCAAGAGTTGGTACGTCGGTACGGCTATTAACGGAAAGATATTTGTTATCGGAGAGCTATTTGTACTGTTCTACGTGCTGCCAATTGTACAGTATTGGATGTTATTTATGGACATTAAACCTTTACGTTATTTTGGAGCCCTGAGTTGTCAAGTTCTTTAAGTTGGTGGTGTATGGTGCAGTTTGCAGAGAGCCTGGATAGTGAGATTCGTAACAATATATATATATATATATATATATATATATATATATATATATATATATATATATATATATATAGATAGATAGATAGATATAGATAGATATAGATATAGATAGATAGATATTCGATAAATGAGAATAAAATAAGACTGTTTATCAATATTCGGCGAAAAAAAACAGAACAAAAAACAGTCATGTTGAGGCCTTTCTCTTGCGAACTTGGGGGTCTGGGAGAGCGCTGTAAGATTCCTCAGTGGGGTTCGGGGCGAAGCCCCGACACCCAAAAGCGTTTTGTTGCATTGTTCACTGCAGAAACGCATTCTCCTGACATATACAGCTCATTATTTATCAATGGGGTTCGGGGCGAAGCCCCGACGCCAAATGCGTTTTCTTGGATTTTTCACGGCTGAAACGCATTCTCCTGACATCTACAGCTCATTATTTATTAGTGGGGTTCGGGGCGAAACCCGACTCCAAAAGCGTTGTCTTGCATTCTTCAATGCAGAAACGCAATCTCCTGACATCTACAGCTTATTATTCATCAGTGAGGTTCGGTGCGAAGCCTCGACGCTAAAAGCGTTTTCTGGCATTCTTCACTGCAGTAACGCATTCTCCTGACCAACAGCTCATTATTCATTCTATTATAAAGGACCTTTTGGATAGTGTGGAAAAATATTGTTACGAATCTCACTATCCAGGCTCGCTGCAAACTACACCACACGACACCACCAACTTAAAGAACTTGACAACTCTGGGCTTCAAATAACGTAATGGTTTAATGTCAATAAATAACAGCCAATACTGTACAATTGGCAGCACGTAACACAAGACTGTACAAATATCTCTCCGCCGTATCAACTCTTGCACTGGTCTCTCTGTCTCGTCTCGGACTTGTACTGAGCCGTTGTAACGAACTGTAGATCGGGAAGATGTCACTGACTCGTCTCTGATACCTTCGCTCTTTATATAGGGTCCCTGCTGGCCTTCTAGAACCGGACAGAACGTCGCTCGACCATTCTGGGTGGTCAGATGACTACAATTCTCGTGACGCTCCTGAGCTGTGTTCACGACGCCGATCCTTCCCGAACCGTCATGTTGAAACTCGTCTCGGCTGACCGTCGTAACTCGTCACGCTCGACCGCTCGTCTAGCGCTGGCCTGGGGCAATATGCGTTGGCTGACTACACACACACACCACCCCCATCTGTGCCACCGCCAGGTTTATAACAATATTCTAATATGATTTTATAGTCCCTTAATACATTGCAAATAAAACCGATTTGTTCTTTGAAAAGATAAGATACCCCAGATATTTAGATTAAGGCTTTGAGGATCGCCGCCGAAAAAAAAAATTCGATTAATAATATTCAATAAAATTCAATCATAAATTGTAAGTTATAGTCCTAAATTTATTTAACTAGAAAAATATGAGATAGAGTAAAGGTTGGAAAAAGTCGACTAGGAAAAGATTATCTGCCTTTTGAACTCATCTCAACCGTGACTGTTATATTGAAAAATTTCGTTTGAATTATAACTTTTCTAAAGCAAAGTCTTTCTTAAAATAGTTATGGTAAATTCATGTCAAATTGCACAAACTCTGTCTGGAAAGGGGAAGGGTGGTAAAATGAAAACGATTAATCCTCGCTCCTTTTTATAATTTCTGCTAATGATTGCATTTTGCATTAAAGAATAGGGGTAGGGCGACTCGATATAGGAATTTACTTTATAGCATATATAAATTATATTAGTGACATGTTTTAAATTTTGTAATTTCTTACTATAATACAAAAATTAAAAAGTATTGGTTTGTCCGATGGGGGGAAGGTAATTGCATGTACCTCACTTCCGCCTGTTTATATTATATAGGTATTCGACTAATTTTGTTCACATACTATGATTTCTCCATAAAAGTAGGACCGCCCCCCCCCCCACTCAAAGGGTTTAGATGGGAAGGGCAGTATAGGTATTCGTTCCTCCTCTTCCAATCGGCCAACAGGTAAACGACTTAATATAAAGACCGGTTAAAATAACAATAACAAGTTTTAATCATATGGATATTTAATTAATTCTGTTAGCAATCTGTGATTTCTACATAGTAATAGGACAGCCCCCCCCCCCCACTCGAAAGTTTATGGATTGATGCCATCGCCCCCTCCCGACCCTACCAATTCGTCCAAAATACTAGAAAGGGGGGGGGGCGAAATAATCTAAAAATAGGTTGAAATATAAATAATTACTATATATTATTAACATAAGTAATAAATTCGTATACAAATTGTGGGAATTTTATACTAAAATTCGTCCGGGTGGGTGGGTGGGGGGGGGCGATCGCCCCTACCGCTTCCCTGGATCCGCCAGTGACACACACACACAACCACTACACTCACAGAAAATAAAAACAAACGCATTTTATTTTAAACTGTTTATTTCAATGCGTGTGTTTATCTAGTCAGTAGCAAGCATTTTGTTCAGATAAAATAATTGAGATTCTTAAAGGATTCTCAGCCTTATTATTATTGCTATTATTTTTGTTATTGCTTTTTTTTTTTCTTACAGCGCACTGATCCAATTTCTTTTGTGGACTTTGGGAGAGGGACTACCTAAGAGTAGGTTTACATGTTGCGCTCAGAAAACACAACTCAGATGGAATGAATTCTTAATTGAAATTCTTAGTCTACATTCTAAAGCACCCCCCCCCTTTTCTTGATTAAGGTTTAGACAAGCGGAGTATGCCGCCAGACACTCCCCATACATTAATTATGAAAAGATAAAAAAAAAATTAGCATAAATTAAATAAGTGTATTTAATAGTTTAATGTCCACAAATCTCTTATGGCTATAAGGCCTCACGATGTTTTGTACAGAACAAATATCTCTGTCGTTGTGTTAACAATTTGTTGTACTTGCGATTAAAACACCAAACTTCAACGGAAAGCTTTGTTAATTTACTAAGTTTATTAAGGTTATGATTCAAATTTGCTCGTCTAGACTTCTCATTGGTAAATACAATACTTGTATGATTATCTAGGCGACAAGACATTCTTATCGATGTAATCATATACACAATAGTTTGCTGTTACATTCACTATAGTTTTTTAATACTATTTGTATATGTTGAGCGTGCGAGATTGATTCATACATACAGACTTGTGCATTCAACAGTTGCAGGCCCATCTTCCGATTGTTCACGGACACGATGTAATGTGCTGAAATCCGAATCCTCCAAAGATCTTCAGACCCAAGACTTCCAGCCTCTGGTAAACCATCCAAAGCTATGTACGATCTGTGGGACACGTGAAGAGGCTGTTGCCATCAGACTTTCTACCATAGGCATTTTATTGTGTGTGCACATTGAACTAGGATAGGCATTTTATTGTGTGTGCACATTGAACTAGGATAGGCATTTTATTGTGTGTGCACATTGAACTAAGATAGGCATTTTATTGTGTGTGCACATTGACTTTTTATTTCTAGACGTTGTTGAAGAGAAAGGCCGCTTTCAAAACTAAGATGATTATAAAAATCAACATGTTCTGATACTTTAGGAGCAGTTGGGTTTGATATGTTATGTGATCCTCTTTACTTGACCCACTTTATCCGACAACTTTATTTGACCCACTTTACTTGACCGCTTTATTTGACCCCCTTTACTTGACTAACTTTATTTGATCCGCATTGTTTGATCCACTATACTTGACCTACTTTATTCGACCCACTTTATGTGACCCACTTAACTTGACACACTTTATGTGACCCACTTAACTTGACCCACTTTATTTGACCCACTTTATTAGACCAACAAGTCATGTCCTAGGAGAAGAAGTCTAATAATATTACATTGTTTCCAATAACTTCCGCTTCCTAAGAAATTCAGATCTTTAAAAGAAAAACGTTTTCCTAGTGAACAATGAAGCTCTCTATAAATTTTTGTTAATTCCATCAAATGGTTTAACTAACAATGCCAAGAGAATTTCTTTAACTAATTGTCACTTTTTCGTAAACCATCATTTAGTAGAGTATACTCTGGAGATGTACAGCTAACATCATTTCAAATCTTATTTCAAAATTATTTTAGAGCATTAAGTTAGGTCTCAGTTGTCTCTAAGAAATGTCTTACACGGGAAATCAGGCTGAGAATCCTTAAAGTTATTAAACTATAAACTAAACAATTTTTTAAAACATTTTTTTTGCTGTTTCTTTTCATCAACATAACATTAACATGATTTTATTTTATATTTCTAAAATTAGATTTATTTGTATAGATTTATATACAGCCAAAAAAATAAATAAAATAAAACGAATAATTATAAAATCCCAAACCGCTAAAATGTAAAAAACACAAAGTCACTCACCTTATCATGTATGAAGTCTCTTATTAAATATATTTTTTATTTGTTAAATAGAGAAACACATTTTTTGGGGGGGAACTTAAAAAAAAAAGGTGTCTAACACAATAGTACAAAACTCAGATAAGATTAACAAAACAAAAAATTCAAATTGTATATCGACATTAGTAATCAACAATATCAACCATCACCAAAAAGAAAAAAAAAATTCAAACAACAAAGAACAAAATTGTTTCATATTTGTCTGTAAAATCTGTAATTTGTCATTTGACACCCGTTTGTTTAAAATATTTCTGCTAATGTCAATTGAAGTGCAAAAGAAGATATAATTCAAAGACAAATCTAAATACAGTCTAAAATAAAAAAAATTAAAAACGGAATTTTTCTTTGAATGATCAGCCTCAGTAGTCCATGTGGTCAGTTCCATGATGACCACGAGATGGGTTTTAACTGGACAGGCCGAAATAGGGCTATAAACTAGGCGTATAGATAACTGTTTTCGTGTGAGTCCTGTAAGAAATAAAAAAAAATGTTAATTGAATTTTTTTTTTCAAAACTTAAAATTGTAGTCAAGTGATAAAACAATCAACAGAGGTACCCCAATTTTCGTTCGTCCTCGGGAACGTATACAAATCTGACAAGTTTGTCACAAGCAGCGCCATAAAAGCAAAGTGCTGAGATTAATGAAATTGAACTTCAGCGAGATTGTCATGCAATGTGGGCACAGAGGCTGGATAGCAATGCGTTAGGGCCGGAATAAGCACAAGAGACTTAATTTGATTTGGAAAACTCTGACAGAATGTATTAAAGTAGTTAGAACATATAAACTGTTCTATATCTATGGCTGCCTAGTCCTCAGCAGCACTTGCGAAACTCAGTCTCTATAAACAAAGCCATTGATACTAAAATCAAACTGATGGGCTCCTTGGTCATGGCCACATCCTTGAATGCTTGCGAAACTTGTGCGCTAACTGCAGTACTATAAAGAAGTTTTCTAACAATAGAATTGATCACCTACAAAGACGTATCACAAACGAGGAGATTAGAAAAAGGATCACAAACGGGCCCCACGATGACCTGCTAAACACTGTAACAAAACAAAAAAAAAGGGAAACTGAGACTTTATGGCCATGTCACAAGGTTCTCGGGGCTTGTAGTTATCTTTGTTCAGGGAACAGTACCAGGAAGAAATAAAGAAGAGGCAGACAGAGAAAGCGATAAAAAGACAAGAGAATGGATGGGCTTGTCATAAAAGAGATTCTCCTCCTCCTCTATCCCTTAGTCTGTTGGACCGTTGGGGCACCAAGCAAGACTCGTCGACCGTCTTTCTCCATTCCTCCCTGTCTTTTGCCTTGTTTAAAACCTCTATCAATGGCAGGCCCGTCCATTCTTTAACGTTGTCCTCCCATCGCTTTCTCTGTCTGCCTGCTGTTGACTGTGCTATTCTATCCAATGCATAAGACAGAGGAATGGAGAAAGATGTTCGTCAGGTCATGTGTGATGCCCCAACGGTTCAACAAACTAAGGGATAGGCAGTGCTTTTTTGTGACGGTAAGCACCGGTACTGCGTACCGGCACGGCGTACCGGCACATTTTTCAATGTGAGGAAAAAATTATCA